>NC_133654.1:216252029-216552029 GCF_009905375.1 Apium graveolens
AACATGTTTTTATTTCTACTTCAAGTGAAGAACAGATTAACAGAAAGTGCTACAAATTATTTGAAGACTCAAATTCAGAGACAGAAGAAGCTTTATTCTGTAAAGTCTGACAGCACATACTGTCCCAAGTACATAGATCACAAGGGTGATATTGTTGAGATGGAGCCTAACTCTGCTAAGATTATAACTACCTTTCTGGGTTATAAGTGTTACGACCGGCATTTTATGTAATATTATTTGTGAATTTGGTATAATATTAAGTCAAATGAAAATATATTCAATGATTGTATGTTTGTGTGAGTGAAAATTTCTGCATTATAAATTTGCTTTGGGTAGTATATGATTTTTCAAAGCAAGAGTTTATTTAATTTCTTTATTTTGATTTATAAGGAATATTCTAAGCTTTGGAAAAATCTTCTTTTAAAAGGCATTTTGATCACAAATTTTGAAAATGATTTTATAAAGTCTCTAAAAATACAAGTTATTTTATGGTATAAATTTTATAATTTTTGAACTTGTATTTTATTTTATAAAAATAAATCTTTACAAATTTTATTTATTATAATTATCAAATTACATGAATAACCTTGCATGCAAACTCTCTTTCTATTCTCTCAAAGGGCAAAATAAGACTTTTCCAACCTCACTAACTCATTTGATTATTACCAAATTACTACCTTAGCCTTGCATGCAAAATGACCTAACTTTAGCCAAGGGACATTTTTGTAAGTTCTCACTTCCACTCATTACTTGTCAACCAAATAGCATAAAACAAACAAATCAAAGTGGAGAGAAGTCATTCATCATTTCACACTCCAACACACCACAAAAATTTCTCTCTTCCCCTCCCTCCCTTTTGCTCTCGGCCCGAACCCCATTTCCCCCACTCCCTTCCATTTTTCATTCCATTTCTCATCTTCCCTAGTGTAATTCTTTCACCTACATTTATTTTATATACTTCCCAAGAGTTTTGTGATTTGGAAGATGAAGTTTCATGGTTGCATGTGTAGTTTTGTGTGATCTCCAAAGAGAAACTCTTGATTCTTGTGAATTCAAGAGCTCTCTATGAGATATATTATGTATATGAGCTAACTAAGTGTTTTATGGAGATATCATGCTTTAAAATCCTTTGCATGCTACTGAAATCTCATTATAAATTTATGTTTAGCCATGCATGCTAGTTTTAAGACATTAAAATGATGATCAACCATGTTTTGCATGCTATTCTTTTCGAAATCATGTTGTTATCTATAAAATTCGAAATAGATGTGCTTAAATAGATTGTTTCCATGATGAATTTCTTATTAATACTTAAAAGGAGTTATATTTCATAATTATTAAGGATAAGTATTAGGTGCAAGTCGATTTTGCAAGCATTTACAACTTTATGCCTAGCCGAAATCTTGTTATGTGCTTTCCATGAGTTGCATGTTATATATTTAGTTGCATGTTGTTGTTTTTAGGCATGGATGATCTCACCCAATGTTATTTTGAGAATAAAGGAGTTAGTTCAGTAGATTACCATGTATAAGTCTTGGTTTAAGTATTGAGTTTTTGTTAGTTGAGTTGTCAAGTCAAAACCTTGGAAAAATGAGAGTTATAGTTTCTGCAGAAAAATCAGTTTAATACCCTAAGGTTTAGAGTGAGTTTTGACCATGTCATTGATGTGCACTTTGAGGCCCAAGCTACCAGAAGTTATTATGGGGAGTATATAATAGGTTTTAGGAGTTGGTTGGAGGTTTGCATGTCATTTGGTTAGGTGCACAAGTAGAATAACAAAATCTGTCCAGCAGGGGACAGTTTTGTTGCAACTTAGAAATAGGGAGATTTGGCCATGTCATGGGTAGGCCCTCATTAGGCCCAATTGGGCCTTAGTTAGAGGGTATGTCAGAGAAGTTTTTCCAACCATAGTTCATAGGATATGAGCTAGAACCATGTGTCACAAGTTAATTCAAGTCAGGGCATTTTCTGCCCAGAAAAACAGGGGAACCTTGGACTTTTAGCTTAGGCCCAAGAAGGCCCAAGCCAGGCCTTTGAGCCACATCAAGCTTGTGAGATGCCCTTAGGTCAGGAGAGTCTTGTGTAAAAATTTTGAAGAAAAACTTGTAGTTTAAGAGTGTCTAATGCACTCAAGAAACCTTAGTTACCATTCTGAAATTTGCACCAGTGAGCACTTTCACTTATCATATAGTTTTAGAACACTTAGAAGTGAGTATTAGGTCAACCACCATAGTTGTAAGATAGTATAAGGTCAGTAGAGAAAAAGGCACAAGTGAGGGTCAATAGGTTTTGGATAATTTAGGAAAGGCACATTGAGTTTGGAAGCCCAAATTTGAAGACTTTGTTTAGTTAGCGACCAAGTGACTTAAGTGGTGAGTCGAGATCATCCAAGCCTAGTGTGACATTATGGTGTATATGATGTTATTTGGTATTAGTATATGATATGTGATTATGTGGCTATGTGTGTGCATTTGAAAATATAATGGTGGATATGAATTAAGTGCGTATAGGCCTAAGTGCCATCCATGTTTAATTTCGGGTTGTAAATAGGTTAAGATGGTAAGAATATATTATAATGAGGATTATTATTATTTATGTAGGATCTCGAGACGAGGGAAAACTTGCCATAAAAGTCGAGTGAAGCTCCAGTTGTTGCTCCTACCAGTCAGACCAGACCAGTCTATCTCAAGGCAAGTGATTCAACTTGACCTTCGTATTTACTGTAAACAGTTCATATATATATCGATGCAATTATCCTGAGTCATTTTGATATATTTAAATCAAGCGTATCTTTTGTTTATCCTTGAGTTACATAGAGATGCCATGAACCCTCGAGTACGTATTGCAAGTAGTTCAAAAGTCTTTCATGATAGTTTAATGCCATGATAAAATAGAGATTTGTTATAATACCTTATTGATCCTTTTGATTATCATGCTATTGATCCCTGAGAAATCTTGATATTGCACCCTGATGCTTTGATTCAACTCTTGAAATAACCTCGATAGAAACTTTATCTTGATACCTAAAAGCCAATCATTTCTTAAATTCATTCATGATTGTTTGATAACCCTATCCTTACCCTAAAAGCTTGATACCCTGTTATATCTTGAGCTGATGATCACTTTCTTTATATTTTAACACCTCTATCCTATTGGAACCAGTGATGCTTATCTTCTTGATGTTCTAATACCTATACCTTGTCTACAACCATTGCTTTAAGCCTAGTTTGGCATTACTCTTTCATATTATCCAATAGCCTTGCTCAATTTCCTTGTCAAAGTTCTTGTTTATGGAAACCTCTCAATTACCCTAATATAGTAAAGTCTAGTGGATCATGGCCCTGAGATTTAGTGTCATATTTCCAGTGTTTCAAGTTGATCTATAATCCCTTGATAAAAATGATTACAGTCGAAAGAGATTTTGTCATAAATCGGCATCAGTTTTTAAAATAATTAAAATGTGGATTTTTCAGTCCCAAAGGGGGATAAATGTTTTCTTTGAATGGTGGATCTGGACTGAGACGCGAGTCCTTTCCACACTTATATTAGGCTTAAAAGTTGCCTAGGGATTCCCAATAATGTTTTAGAACCCAGCGAGGTTCGGGATTACTTCGCGGCTGATCACCGGCTGTAATCCGTAGCGTTATAAAATGATTTTGATTAAGAATGATTTTTAAAATTTGTTTTGATGCAAGCAAAATGATGCCAACTCACATAAGTTTTATCTCTCGTTATCATTGATTATGTCTTTCCATTGTCATTCCTAAAGGTATATCTCGATTTATGTTTTTCGTTGTACTATTAGCACTTGTTGAGCTTTTGGCTCACTTCTTGCTTTACCCTTATATTACAGCTAGCAGCTATGGTTAGATTCAAGCAGACTGCCCGTAAGACCTGTGATGCTGATGCTTATGTTCGAGCTCAGATAGAATAAGTAATAATAGTTGTGTGAGGACTCGGTATTTATAATCAGATGTAATAGTTGGTAGTGTTGGGCTGTTCCAAACCCTAAACTGTAAGATCTTGGATTTTGGTTGTGTATTCTTCATTAAAAAGATGTAATAGCTATATTTATTTCGCTATTTAAGTTGGGGGTGTGACAGGTTTTGGTATCAGAGCTACGGTTTAGAGTCCCTGGACAGCCCAAATAGGTTATAGGATTTGTGTGTAGGTTATAGATATTATGCGAGAGAGTAGGTTAAGTAAATTATTATTAATACTCCTCTTATTGGTTGTCAGCAAAGGGCGCATTCCTCGTCATCCTCTGGGTCAGACGACACTATTGCTTTCTCCGTGTATGCTGAGTTGAGGCGCGAGTTCGACATGCTTCAGGGCAAGTACGACCGACTGATAGACCGACTGAAGAACGTGTATCCGGACAGCCGAAACTACGAAGGGAAGCCCAAGGAGCAGATGATTGCGAGACTTGAGACCTTGGTTCAGTACGTCAACACTAAGCTTGAGGAGATGCCAGCACACCGGGACCGTACCAGCCAGTATGTCATTCAGATGGTGGCGGATGAGCTCCAGAGCATTGTGAAGACGCTTCGAGAGGAAAAGACTACCAAGCCCCGTTCAGATGGAGTGGAGCCTTAGTTCTTTCCATTTACCTTTCATGTTGTTGTACTATCAGACTCTATGGAATCCCCAGTTGTTTCCGTCTTTCCTTTAAATAAGCCTGTTATTCCTAGAATCAGACTATGTCCCAATCCTATGTACTGTGACCTTTAAAAATTTCAATAATTATGTGCTATTGTTCCATTTGCTCTCAACTATTATTTTATGTTTTTATCATCATATCTGCTTAATTTGGAAACTTGACCCCATATGTAAATGAGAATGCCATGCGATACCCTCGAATCATTTTATCATTCATATTTGTTATGACACAACTCTTATTTCAGGATCATGCCTCCCAAAAAGAAGAACCCAACAACCACCTTCACCACAGACCCAAATATTCTTCGACTACTGGAAACCTTGCAACAGCAAACCAATGCTATAGCTCAACAACAACTAACCCTTCAACAACGAATTGAAAACCAAGATAACCGTGAGCCACACCAACCACCGGAACCACCAGTACCACCTAGACAAATTGTCACTTTCAAAGCTTTTCAGAATGTGAATCCACCTGTATTTCATGATACCACTGATCCAGTGATAGCAAACACCTGGATCAAGGAGATGGAAAGGGCTTTTGAGTTGGTACAGTTAGGAGACGATCAGAAGACGCCGTATGCCACTTACTTCTTGAAGGGAGAAGTCATCTATTGGTGGGAATCAGTAAAAGCTATGGAAGTCACTCAGCAGGTTTCTTGGGAGAGATTTAAAAAGTTATTTCTGGACAAGTATTACCCTAAGTACATGCAAAATCAGATGGAGCTAAAATTTCTTGAGTTGAAGCAAGGGAACATGACTGTATTGGAGTATGAGAAGAAGTTCACTGAGTTGTCAAGGTTTGTGACAAAGTATACCAGCACTGAGGAGGAAAAAGCAAAGAAATTTCAGCAAGGATTGGAGCCTTGGATCAGAGATAGGGTGGCTATGTTTGAGCTTGAAACTTATGCGGGAGTAGTACAGAAAGCTGCTCTGATTGAGAATAATGGGATGCAGTCAAGGAAAGAGAGGGATAACAAGAAGAGGAAGGTTCCATTTTATGGAGAAAAGTCTGAAGCTGGAAGTTCGCAAGATCGGAATGTAAAGAGGATTGGTTTCCAGAAGGGCGGAAATTTTCAAAGGAAGGGAAATTTGGGCAAAAGGCAAGAATCAAAAGGGAACAATCAGGCAAGCCAAGGGCAAGTTGGAGAAAACAGGTTCCAGAGGCCAGAATGCAAGCACTGTGGAAGAAGGCACCCCGGAGTATGCAATAAGCTGAGTATGACCTGTTATAGGTGCAATCAGAAGGGACATTTGGCAAACGAGTGCAAGATGCCGAAGCCAGGAGTTACGTGTTACAAGTGTGGGAAGACTGGACACATGGCTAGGGAGTGTAAGGCAACAGGACCAGTCAGAGCTCTGATGAACGTGGCAAGTACCAGTGCAAGCGTGCCAGCTGAGGTATTGGCGTTACCTCCACCACCCGCACCAACCCCGCAAGCAACAGCAAGGACATTTGATCTAAAGATGAAAGATGCTGTTCAGAATTCTGAGGTGATAGCAGGTACACTTTTACTCAATAATGTCAAAGCTAAAGTATTGGTTGATTCGGGAGCAACAAGATCTTTCATATCAGAATCTTTTGTTGATAAGCTCCAATGTGATAAAACGGTTATGAGTGAGGTAGTAAATGTGGTAATTGCGAACCAAGAGAAGATTCCTGTGAATCAATTTTGTCCAAAATGTGAGAT
Organism: Apium graveolens; assembly: GCF_009905375.1. Classification (NCBI taxonomy): domain Eukaryota; kingdom Viridiplantae; phylum Streptophyta; class Magnoliopsida; order Apiales; family Apiaceae; genus Apium; species Apium graveolens. Next base: position 216,258,380 of record NC_133654.1, read on the forward strand.
TGATATTTCGGGATATAAGTTCTCAGCCGACTTGATACTCTTCAAGCTGGGAGAGTTTGATATAATTTTAGGAATGGTTTGGTTAGGAGAGAATAGCGCTCAGATAAATTGTAAGACCAAGAGAGTGTATTTAAAGACGAAGAGTGGAGAGAAGGTAGTATTTAAGGGGCAGAGGCAAGGGCAACTATTTCTTACAATTATTCAGGCTAAGAAGTTACTTAGAAAAGGTTGTGAGTCGTTCCTAGCATATGTAGTGGATTCAGAGAGAGGCAGCCCCAGCATGGAAGATATTCCTGTAGTTAATGAGTTCCCCGATGTGTTTCCCGACGAACTACCAGGCTTACCACCAGATCGACAAATTGAGTTCGAGATCAACCTTGCTCCAGGCACGGAACCAGTTTCAAAGGCTCCGTATAGGATGACACCAGCAGAAATGAAAGAGTTGGCGAGCCAGCTACAAGAATTATTGGATAAGGGAGTGATACGACCAAGTACGTCGCCATGGGGAGCACCTGTTCTCTTTGTGAAGAAGAAAGATGGGAGTATGCGTCTATGCATAGATTACCGGGAGTTGAATAAAGTAACGATCAAGAACCGCTACCCGCTACCAAGGAAAATGACCTTTTTGATCAGTTAAAGGGAGCAAAATGCTTTTCGAAGATTGATTTGAGATCGGGATACCATCAATTAAAGATCAAGGAAGAAGATATTCCCAAGACCGCATTTAGGACCAGATATGGGCATTATGAATTCCTAGTAATGCCGTTTGGATTGACCAACGCTCCGGCCGCATTTATGGATCTGATGAATCGAGTATTTAAGAAGTATTTGGATAAATTTGTCGTGGTATTTATTGATGACATCCTTATTTATTCTAAGTCGGAAGAAGAACATATGCAGCACCTCTGGATAGCATTGGAGATACTCCGACAAGAGAAGTTGTATGCCAAGTTTACCAAATGTGAGTTTTGGTTAAAGGAAGTTCAATTTTTGGGGCATGTTATTGGAAATGAGGGAGTTAAAGTGGATCCGGCGAAGATTGAGGCAGTTATGAGTTGGGAGAGGCCAAAGACTCCTACGGAAGTGCGAAGTTTTCTAGGATTGGCCGGATACTATAGAAGATTCGTCAAGGATTTCTCGAAGATCGCCACGCCATTGACCAAGTTAACCAGAAAGAATCAAAAGTTTGAATGGAGTGCAGAATGTGAAAATAGCTTTCAAGAGTTAAAACAGAAGTTGGTAACAGCTCCGGTGTTGGTACTTCCAGATGATCAAGGGAATTTTGTAATATTCAGCGACGCTTCACATAAGGGTTTGGGTTGTGTGTTGATGCAACACAGTAAGGTAATAGCATATGCGTCAAGACAGTTGAAGCCGCACGAGTTAAAGTATCCGACGCATGACTTGGAACTAGCCGCCATAGTGTTCGCACTCAAGATTTGGAGACACTATCTCTATGGAGAGAAGTGTGAAATCTACACGGATCACAAGAGTTTAAAGTACATTTTTACTCAGAAAGAGCTCAATATGAGGCAGAGGAGATGGCTGGAATTGATCAAGGACTATGACTGTTCGATAAATTACCATCCTGGAAAGGCAAACGTAGTGGCCGATGCACTGAGTCGGAAGGAGAGATTGAATATGATGATAACATCAAAAGAGTTATCTGAAGAAATCGGAAAATTTGAATTGGAACTTTGTGCTTATGGGAAAGTCAAAGAAGTTTGTCGTGCAATGACCTTTCAGCCAACACTAATAGAAAAGATAAAGAAGTGTCAAGAGGAAGTAATGGAAAAAGAGAAAAATCAGTTATCTGGAGAAGAGATTAATACTAAAAGGGATGAGCAAGGAATACTAAGGTTTTCATCCAGAATATGGATTCCTCATGTACCTGAATTAAAGAATAAGATCCTCCATGAAGCCCACCATTCGAAATTTTCAATCCACCCGGGAAGCACCAAGATGTATCAAGACTTAAAGAAGAACTTTTGGTGGCCAAATATGAAGCGAGACGTGGCAGAATGGGATGCGAAGTGCTATACTTGTCAGAAAGTAAAGGCAGAACATCAACGACCAAGCGGATTAATTCAGCCCCTGAAGATTCCAGAATGGAAATGGGAAAATATTGCTATGGACTTTATAGTAGGACTACCGCGAACAAAATCCGGACATGACGCAATATGGGTTATAATTGATCGTCTTACGAAGTCGGCGCATTTCCTTCCAATAAATGAGAAGTCGTCACTGGACAAGTTGGTTCATCTGTATGTGCACGAAATCGTATTAAGGCATGGAGTACCCGTATCAATAGTTTCAGACAGAGATCCCCGATTTAACTCGAGATTCTGGAAGCAATTCCAGGAATGTCTTGGCACGAAGTTGAATATGAGCACGGTGTATCACCCGCAGACTGATGGTCAGAGCGAAAGGACGATTCAAACAATCGAAGACATGTTGCGCAGTTGTGCAATCGATTTTGCAGGAAGTTGGGACGACCACCTGCCATTGATTGAATTCTCATATAACAACAGCTATCATTCCAGTATCGGCATGCCACCATATGAAGCTTTGTACGGGCGAAAATGTAGATCACCAACAAGTTGGGATGAAGTAGGAGAAGGAAGAATTCTCGGCTCAGAATTGGTACAACAGTTGCATGACTCAGTCAAGTTAATTCAGAAAAGGTTGCTTGCTGCTCAAGATAGACAGAGGAAGTATGCGGATCCAGCGCGTAAGGATGTTCAATTCCAAAATTGGCGAAGCTGTGTTGCTAAAGGTGTCACCTAGGAAAGGGTTGATGAGATATGGCAAGAAAGGAAAGTTAGCACCTAGATACATAGGTCCTTTTGAGATTTTGAGTCAAGTAGGAAAAGTGGCCTACGAGTTGGCCTTACCACCTCAGTATCGGCATGTGCATAACGTGTTCCCTGTGTCGTTACTTAAGAAATATAATCCTGACACTAGCCATGTGATAGAATATGAACCCGTAGAAATTCAGGCAGACCTGTCATTTGTGGAGCAACCGGTTAAAATACTCGATTGGCAAGTAAAGAGTCTTAGAAATAAGTCAGTAAAGTTAGTAAAAGTACTTTGGAAGAACCCTAAGGTCGAAGAGTCGACTTGGGAGTTAGAGTCTGATATGCGTTCCCGGTATCCTCATCTGTTCTCTTAGATTCTGGGGACAGAATCCCTTAAGGGGGAGAGGATGTTACGACCGACATTTTATGTAATATTATTTGTGAATTTGGTATAATATTAAGTCAAATGAAAATATATTCAATGATTGTACGTTTGTGTGAGTGAAAATTTCTGCATTATAAATTTGCTTTGGGTAGTATATGATTTTTCAAAGCAAGAGTTTATTTAATTTCTTTATTTTTGATTTATAAGGAATATTCTAAGCTTTGGAAAAATCTTCTTTTAAAAGGCATTTTGATCACAAATTTTGAAAATGATTTTATAAAGTCTCTAAAAATACAAGTTATTTTATGGTATAAATTTTATAATTTTTGAACTTGTATTTTATTTTATAAAAATAAATCTTTACAAATTTTATTTGTTATAATTATCAAATTACATGAATAACCTTGCATGCAAACTCTCTTGCTATTCTCTCAAAGGGCAAATAAGACTTTTCCAACCCCACTAACTCATTTGATTATTACCAAATTACTACCTTAGCCTTGCATGCAAAATGGCCTAACTTTAGCCAAGGGACATTTTTGTAAGTTCTCACTTCCACTCATTACTTGTCAACCAAATAGCATAAAACAAACAAATCAAAGTGGAGAGAAGTCATTCATCATTTCACACTCCAACACACCATAAAAATTTCTCTCTTCCCCTCCCTCCCTTTTGCTCTCGGCCGAACCCCATTTCCCCCACTCCCTTCCATTTTTCATTCCATTTCTCATCTTCCCTAGTGTAATTCTTTCACCTACATTTATTTTATATACTTCCCAAGAGTTTTGTGATTTGGAAGATGAAGTTTCATGGTTGCATGTGTAGTTTTGTGTGATCTCCAAAGAGAAACTCTTGATTCTTGTGAATTCAAGAGCTCTCTATGAGATATATTATGTATATGAGCTAACTAAGTGTTTTATGGAGATATCATGCTTTAAAATCCTTTGCATGCTACTGAAATCTCATTATAAATTTATGTTTAGCCATGCATGCTAGTTTTAAGACATTAAAATGATGATCAACCATGTTTTGCATGCTATTCTTTTCGAAATCATGTTGTTATCTATAAAATTCGAAATAGATGTGCTTAAATAGATTGTTTCCATGATGAATTTCTTATTAATACTTAAAAGGAGTTATATTTCATAATTATTAAGGATAAGTATTAGGTGCAAGTCGATTTTGCAAGCATTTACAACTTTATGCCTAGCCGAAATCTTGTTATGTGCTTTCCATGAGTTGCATGTTATATATTTAGTTGCATGTTGTTGTTTTTAGGCATGGATGATCTCACCCAATGTTATTTTGAGAATAAAGGAGTTAGTTCAGTAGATTACCATGTATAAGTCTTGGTTTAAGTATTGAGTTTTTGTTAGTTGAGTTGTCAAGTCAAAACCTTGGAAAAATGAGAGTTATAGTTTCTGCAGAAAAATCAGTTTAATACCCTGAGGTTTAGAGTGAGTTTTGACCATGTCATTGATGTGCACTTTGAGGCCCAAGCTACCAGAAGTTAGTATGGGGAGTATATAATAGGTTTTAGGAGTTGGTTGGAGGTTTGCATGTCATTTGGTTAGGTGCACAAGTAGAATAACAAAATCTGTCCAGCAGGGGACAGTTTTGTTGTAACTTAGAAATAGGGAGATTTGGCCATGTCATGGGTAGGCCCTCATTAGGCCCAATTGGGCCTTAGTTAGAGGGTATGTCAGAGAAGTTTTTCCAACCATAGTTCATAGGATATGAGCTAGAACCATGTGTCACAAGTTAATTCAAGTCAGGGCATTTTCTGCCCAGAAAAACAGGGGAACCTTGGACTTTTAGCTTAGGCCCAAGAAGGCCCAAGCCAGGCCTTTGAGCCACATCAAGCTTGTGAGATGCCCTTAGGTCAGGAGAGTCTTGTGTAAAAATTTTGAAGAAAAACTTGTAGTTTAAGAGTGTCTAATGCACTCAAGAAACCTTAGTTACCATTCTGAAATTTGCACCAGTGAGCACTTTCACTTATCACATAGTTTTAGAACACTTAGAAGTGAGTATTAGGTCAACCACCATAGTTGTAAGATAGTATAAGGTCAGTAGAGAAAAAGGCACAAGTGAGGGTCAATAGGTTTTGGATAATTTAGGAAAGGCACATTGAGTTAAGAAGCCCAAATTTGAAGACTTTGTTTAGTTAGCGACCAAGTGACTTAAGTGGTGAGTCGAGATAATCCAAGCCTAGTGTGGCATTATGGTGTATATGATGTTATTTGGTATTAATATACGATATGTGATTATGTGGCTACGTGTGTGCATTTGAAAATATAATGGTGGATATGAATTAAGTGCGTATAGGCCTAAGTGCCATACATGTTTAATTTCGGGTTGTAAATAGGTTAAGATGGTAAGAATATATTATAATGAGGATTATTATTATTTATGTAGGATCTCGAGACGAGGGAAAACTTGCCATAAAAGTCGAGTGAAGCTCCAGTTGTTGCTCCTACCAGTCAGACCAGACCAGTCTATCTCAAGGCAAGTGATTCAACTTGACCTTCGTATTTACTGTAAACAGTTCATATATATATCGATGCAATTATCCTGAGTCATTTTGATATATTTAAATCAAGCGTATCTTTTGTTTATCCTTGAGTTACATAGAGATGCCATGAACCCTCGAGTACGTATTGCAAGTAGTTCAAAAGTCTTTCTTGATAGTTTCATGCCATGATAAAATAGAGATTTGTTATAATACCTTATTGATCCTTTTGATTATCATGCTATTGATCCCTGAGAAATCTTGATATTGCACCCTGATGCTTTGATTCAACTCTTGAAATAACCTCGATAGAAACTTTATCTTGATACCTAAAAGCCAATCATTTCTTAAATTCATTCATGATTGTTTGATAACCCTATCCTTACCCTAAAAGCTTGATACCCTGTTATATCTTGAGCTGATGATCACTTTCTTTATATTTTAACACCTCTATCCTATTGGAACCAGTGATGCTTATCTTCTTGATGTTCTAATACCTATACCTTGTCTACAACCATTGCTTTAAGCCTAGTTTGGCATTACTCTTTCATATTATCCAATAGCCTTGCTCAATTTCCTTGTCAAAGTTCTTGTTTATGGAAACCTCTCAATTACCCTAATATAGTAAAGTCTAGTGGATCATGGCCCTGAGATTTAGTGTCATATTTCCAGTGTTTCAAGTTGATCTATAATCCCTTGATAAAAATGATTACAGTCGAAAGAGATTTTGTCATAAATCGGCATCAGTTTTTAAAATGATTAAAATGTGGATTTTTCAGTCCCAAAGGGGGATAAATGTTTTCTTTGAATGGTGGATCTGGACTGAGACGCGAGTCCTTTCCACACTTATATTAGGCTTAAAAGTTGTCTAGGGATTCCCAATAATGTTTTAGAACCCAGCGAGGTTCGGGATTACTTCGCGGCTGATCACCGGCTGTAATCCGTAGCGTCATAAAATGATTTTGATTAAGAATGATTTTTAAAATTTGTTTTGATGCAAGCAAAATGATGCCAACTCACATAAGTTTTATCTCTCGTTATCATTGATTATGTCTTTCCATTGTCATTCCTAAAGGTATATCTCGATTTATGTTTTTCGTTGTACTATTAGCACTTGTTGAGCTTTTGGCTCACTTCTTGCTTTACCCTTATATTACAGCTAGCAGCTATGGTTAGATTCAAGCAGACTGCCCGTAAGACCTGTGATGCTGATGCTTATGTTCGAGCTCAGATAGAATAAGTAATAATAGTTGTGTGAGGACTCGGTATTTGTAATCAGATGTAATAGTTGGTAGTGTTGGGCTGTTCCAAACCCTAAACTGTAAGATCTTGGATTTTGGTTGTGTATTCTTCATTAAAAAGATGTAATAGCTATATTTATTTCGCTATTTAAGTTGGGGGTGTGACAATAAGGTTGTGGAATTCAATCTTGAGTCTGATAAGGCATATTTGATCAGACTGGATCAGGACATAAGGAAAGCTAAAATAAATGATCGCAGGGCTGCTATCTTTCAAATTGGTGAAGATATAGTTGAATTGAAGAATGTTAAAAGGAGGATGATTGATGAACTTAAATATGCTGAGAGATGTTTGTTAAAAACTATATTAGAACAACTCCTGATATTAAAGAGATCAGTAATTGAAGCCAAGTCAAGATCTACAACTGCTCAAATTCTGATGTGTATACAGACTAAAGCTGTTATCACAAGTTAAAGTTGGTAAAGCTTTAAGGACTATAAGTTGTAGCTATCTAGTCAAATTCTCATGCATTTGTACTTAATGTTTTTGACATTATCAAATATCTGTTAAACTTGTATATTATGCTAATTTACAAGTTGGGGAGATTGTTAGATATATTTGATAATGTCATGTCTAATGTGATTTGTGTTTAGTTTTCAGATCTTACCTAAACAGGACAAATCAGTACTTAACTGGAAATCAGTACTTATACTGAAGTCAGAACTTAAGTGGTCAGAACTTAAGTTATCAGGAGATAATATCAGGACTTAAAGGAGACTTTCTAGATAAGGAAGGTGACTGATTGAAAGGAAAGAAGATCAAGACAAACGCAAGAAGAGATATGCATGAAGAAGGATTTCTATGAAGAATAGAATACTTGAAAGAAAAGATATCTGATTGATATATTTTAGGAAGCAGAATTATATTCCATATCAATTAGTGATTATCTTGTAACTGTGTAGTATATAAACACAGACATAGGGTTTACACTATAAGTGTTATCATTATCGAGAATAATATTCATTGTAACTCTAACAGCTCTCGTGATATTTTTTCATCACTGAGAGAGGACAGTTCCATATTGTAACAGAGTTTATTATATTGAATAAAGTCTGTTTTCTTTTACTTGAGTTCTTTAATTCGATTTGATTGTGATAAACACTGTATTCAACCCCCTTCTACAGTGTGTGTGGCCTAACAGTTAGTTAGAGTCATGTATAATTGACTTACTATAGCATCTTCAACCTATGCTCACCTCTTAGCAATATCTTATATGAATAACAAATTTTAGCATTAAGGTTACTGAATGCAAAAATTACTATTTTTTAGTAAATTATTTTGTTTTATTTTCTTTATTATCATCATCTCACAATATATAAAGATTATTTCAACTACCAAAGCAATATTGCATTATTCCAAACATATTTCTTTTCTCCTATATTTAAGAATATTTAACTGATCTATTTTTCCGATGTACTTTTCTTTTTATTCCCAACTTAAAAGTATAGCAAATACTACATGTGATATGTTAACCTAGACCTGCCGATTCAGATAACCAAATCAGATCAATTTCAGATCGTATCCACTTTCAGATTACGATATGTTTAGAGACCATACGGATCAAATCAGATGTGATACAATTCGGGTATAATTCAGATTAAAATTTGAGGTAATTCGAATTAAGATCAAACAAAAGTCGGTCCGTATTAAATTTGGTTCAGATATATTTGGATCATAACTTCATTTTTTTCAATATGTGAGACTTTAAAAATATCTTCTTATTGCATGAGTAGATACAACAAAGATTTTGTCAAGAATCAGGTCGTTTTATCCTATATCCTCACTCAACTGACTGTAGACTAATGCTAAAACAATATGACTAAAAACACTAAATTGATTACATATTTAATACATAGATAGAAAAATGAGATCCACGTACTACTGATCTAAAATAATATTGTGATACAGACGATCATGAAAATACTGTATTCACAATTTCAGTGATAAATATCTGCACGTGCTTTAGTCAACACTAAAACTTCTACAAAGCCTTAGACAACCCGCTTAAAGTGCAAATTTAGACTGTTTACAGATTAAATCACTTACTAACCATGCTGTATGATAAAAAAAACCAACTCAGCTTAATAACCGTGCTGAATTATGGGTTTTTTTTATAACCAAAACACATAGCATATATTTTCTAAGTCATATTGCAGCATAAACGACTAGTCATCCTAAAAGATGAATGTTGATATGGTAGCTTATCAACTGGTAAGTTATTTGTAATATTTTCTATAAAATTTCATTATAGTTATTGATGTTATTCATTAGAAGCCAAGTTGACTCAATAGATAAATAAAATAGGATTATAATTGTAAATATAAGATGTCATGTAAATCTATCTTAAGTGAGGTGTGTCTCAACTTCTAGTGGAAAATAATATGAACATTTAAGTTGATCAACGACAATACTGCTCAACTCAACGGCTAAGGGATGAAAAACACTATCAACAGGTAGAGTATTCAAATAGTCATTGATAGCGACTTAACATTACATACTGAATCAGAACTAATAAAGCGTATGGGTTGAAGAGAATCTCACATGAGAAATGCAAGCCAAGACAGAAATTCTAATTTCTTGGAAAACTCTAAGAAGAAGAAGAAGAAGAAGAAGAAGAAGAAGAAGAAATATTCCATTTCTATGCAAGAAAATTGAAGGATTCAAAAATGTAATTTGTTAAAGACAAATTCATGCAATTTGATCTAGTCACATGATAAATAGTTCTGAGAGCAAAATACTGTAAAAACTGTCATGAAATTACCTTTGTAATTTACATAGAGATTTTTTGAAATATATATCTTAGGTGGTGAGCTCAAAATAAACCACCTGGATTTGTAATTATGTGTTGTTTTAATTTCAGTACTTTATCTTTCAGTTTTTTGAGTTCAAGAAAATCTTAAAAACACAAAAGAATTTATAATTTTATTCAACCCCATACAAATTACCCTAGTTGATTGTAGGGATTAACAATAACTTTAATAGCTTTAATAAGCATCAAGTCTATTACAGATGAAAACAGATTGGGAACTGACAGACATATTCAAATCTCAATAAACTAATACATATAGTGTGGATACTGCTCTGATTTTTATGCAAGGATATGAACGAGAGAGATAACCCATACCGCCAGATGATTTTTTATAAAATTTTCTCAAGAAGAAATATACATTGTTGCAAAATTATGAATCAACCAAGTTTAATTGTTTTCACTTCACCTCAGATGCATGAAATAGTTCAAGTACTAATATTATTCTATAAAATAATTATCCTTACAATCAGTCTCTTTATGTATTTGTTCACACACGTGTATCATATCATGCATATCCAACTCGCAAGATAAAAGAATTTATTAACCCACGAACGGGAACCATTCTTTCTAACTTTTAACCCTCTTACTAAATTTAATATAGTTTTTCTATTACTATTATATTGTGACTACAAAAAGTTGCTTACGAGCATCACCTGGTTACTACAAATTATAAACACTTGAGATTTACGCCAAGTTTGGGAACCTGTTGAGCCATCAACAACAAATTTCAAATGTTAACATATACTACTGAAACATAAAATCACTTAAAATGCTTGATTAAAAGACAATACAAGTTTATCAAGAACTTTGGAATTAAAACAGCATACCTTCAAAAATATGCTAATGTTATAGATATTGCTAATAATTTATGTGTGAAAGTGGATATTCTACTTAGCTAAAATGGGACTAAATCTACATGCTACAAAATATAGTTTTCAAAGAACAAGAGCTATTATAACCATATCGTGATGCAATAAACTTGCAACCACCTCCTAATTAATTAATATTCACAAGAACATGTGAGAATGAGGAGCAAAAACCAGTTGAGAATTAAGATCTCAAATAAAATAAAAACTCTCTAAAGCAGGAAACTGGTGAAGACATTTGATTCTATGAACTATCTTGTAGTCATTACATGAAAGTGCGTGTAACATCCAACATCGATAAGAATAAGAATGTTTGGGGCCTTTATAGATACATATCAACAACTATTATGTACCAAATCGCTAAATTTTTTGGACTAACGTGTGGTGGGTTGTTGGTTCCGGTACGAATTTGATTGGGGGCTTGGATGTTATAAATGGTATCAAAGCTTTACACGGTCGGAAGTGCACATGCACTGCTCGGGTTCCGTATGTGTGTTTATGAGATCGACGAGGACGTCGATCCTATAAGTGGGGGTGTTTGTAACATCCCACATCGATTAGAATAAGAGTGTTTGGGGCCTTTATAGATACAAGTCAACAACTAATATGTACCAAGTCGCTAGCTTTTTTGGACTGACCTGTGGTGGGTTGTTGGGTCCGGAACGTATTTGATTGTGGGATTGGAAAATATAGTGCGTATCTGTTATATAATTTAATGTCACAGGAATGTAAAATCACAAATTTTAAGCTAACATAAGTTATTAGTTATTACCAATCCATAACAACTACAGCCGGTTCAACTACAAGAAAGATATATAAATTTGTAACTAAGATATTAAGAATACAAGTTTATTAAGAGACAAATTCTAGATTAAGAGACAATACAAGTTTATTGAGAATTTTAGACATACATAAAGTATACATTCGGGAATATACAAATGATATAGATGTTAATCAACTAATAATTTTCTCTACATCATAAGGAGAAGTCCCTCTACATGACTACCTCTATAAGATGATCGTATATTCCTGTTTTGATATCCTTACCTTAAAAGTATTGTTGGGAATCTGACCCGATACCCGACGTATGCGGAAATTTTTTTTATATCCCAAGTGATCAGATCCATAAATATCTATGATGATAATGGAAACAAAAATCCAATAATATAGTAAAAGAGACAAGAGATTTTACGTGGTTCGGTAAGCCTACATCCACAATAACAACTTCACTAGATAAACAAATATTACAATATCTGGATATGCGAGCCTGAATTTTATACTCAAATTCAGTCTAGCATATCTATTATGTATAACCCTCACTCACTACAGTATTTCCCTCAAGACCTCCCCCTATCAATATTTCCTGAACACCTTTCTTTATCTCCCTCTCAAACCCGGACAATGCCACACAACCAGAAAGCCTCCTACTGCTACAGCGGGACCACCTCTGATGGCCGCAACCAACCCAAATATCCTTATGAATAGTTTAGGCATGAGGACCTTTTATCCTGACACTTCTTGAAAGAAAAATAAGCTCTCTCTCTCTTTATCTATCTCTCCTACTAGACGGACTCTCTAGCAGCTATATAAAAGGAGAAAGAAAAGAAAGGTGCATTTAGAAATGAAGGGGATGGGATTTATTTATATAGGAGACAGGTGGGTGTCCTTTTTTTCTTATTAATATGGGATAAAGAGTGATAGTGAGAAAATATAGTTTTAGGCTTAAAACCCAACAATCTCCCTCTTTTGAATTTCCAATTCTTTCTTCCTTGTTTTCTTTAGAAAAACACTTCACCCATAGAGATTTACAAAGCCCCCCCCCCCAAGTCGTAGACTCCAAACTATACTCTAGTTTGTACATTCATTCTCAAATGCCCACTTGCTCTACGCACATGTGTCCCATTATCCTCTATTTTTCCAACTACATATATGTGAAGCAATCTGTTACATGCGCACATATTTACTTGATTCACGTCGACCAATCTTATAGGTAGTCCCTCACACACGCAAGTGTGAGTCATACAAGCAAGAGTGACCATCGATCTTTCATTTACCCCAACTAAATATCAAACAAATTAATATGTTGTATGGTTTAATGCTCACTTGATTTGTGTTGATCGATACGCAAATGCAACTACAATGCACTAACTACCTGTTAATATTGTGGAACCCCTTTGACCAAACTTCCATCCCAGCAGTCTTTGCACCATCGTCTAGACTTGACAGTAATACAATCATAGCAGTATCCTTCAAGTCATTCTTCTCTCATGCATGAGACCAGATTTTTGAAGTTCCAGTATGGTCTGGCTACGTACTAACCAGATGATATATTCCCTCACGTAGCTCTTTCATCATCTGAACCATACGACCTCTTTTGATATCCAAAGCTCCCCCCACTACAGAACATCTGTAGCCTTCTGAAGCTAACTAACCGATATATATTAGATTATTCCTCAACTTAGAAACATATTTTACCCCGCCAAAATTACGGACTGCTGCATCGAATATTCTGATTTTCACAATTCCAATCCTCTTAATCTCACAAGTAGATCCATCTACCAAAGAAACTGTTTCATTCTTTTTTCATGGAATTCATCAAAATGCTCCCACTCAGAACATATATGGTAAGATGACCCTGAGTCGAATATCCATTCCCCTCGAGAACTAGTGTCTCGATTGAAGACGGTGCAAAAATCTTCATAATAGAGAGTAAACACAATCAATGATGTAACCGAGTTCCTCTCATTAAGTGGATAATTCACCCTAATATGACCCTACTCCTTACAATCAAACTATTGCGTCTCTTTCGCTGTATTTGGATTTAACCCAGCTATTGGTAGATCCCCTCACAACACCTCTTTCTCTATTATTTTGGCTACGCAAAGCCAAAACCGTCACATCATTTATGTCACCTTCCTGGTTCTTTCTTCTAGCATTAGACAAAAGTGATGCCTGAACCTTCTGCATCTTTACGGTGCCCTTTCCGTACAAAATGGTAGTGATGATATTATTGAATGACTCCGGAAGCAAAGTAAGAAGAATAAGGGCTTTATCTTCTTCCTCTATTATCACATCAACCTTTTGAAGTTGATCAATAATACCATCAAACACATTCATGTGCTTGATAATATTGACATGGGTTTCCATATTAAGCCGGTACAATTCGCGTTTTAGATTTAACTTTGTAGTCAAGTTCTTCCTGAGATCAGTGTCTTCAATATTGACCATAATTCCTTCGGCGTATTTTCTTCCACAACATTATTAATAATATTATGAGAAATACAGAGTTTGATGGTACTCATGCATTGCGACTCAACATCTTCCCAATCTTCATCACTCATCTTTGCTGGTTTTCCCTCCTTTCCCTTCAAAGCCTTTGCTTGCTTTTTTTGGGTTATGATATCTTGTACCCTTCTCTGACAAAGAGTAAAACTTTCCTTACCATCAAACGGATCCACCCTGAATCCTCCAATATTTGTCATGATCTTCCCTTGCACACACAAAATAAGTTAAACAGTTAAATTAATTGGTCAGGTAAGTGTAAGAAACAATGGGAGCTCTTCCGTTAAAACGGAGCCAATTAGAGAACCACTTTTCTTAACGACTTTCCTTCGGCACCAATAATTTAAGCCTAGCTCAACCAACTCTTGGTGCCATTTATTGGGAATCCAATCCGATTCTTGACTTATGCGGAAGCATTTTCAATACCTCGTGTGCTCAGAACCACAAATATTTATGATGATAATGGAAACAACAAACCAACAATATACTAAAAGAGACGAGATTTTACGTGATTCGGCAAGCCTACATCCACAAGAACAACTTCATTAGATAAACAAAGATTACAATATCAGAATATACGAGCCTAAATTTTATACTCGAATTCAGTATAGCATATCTATTATGTATATCCCTCACTCACTGAAGTGTTTCCCTCAACATCTCCATCCTATCACTATTTCCCGACAACCTTTCTTTCTCTCCCTCTCAAACATGAAAGCATTCTCCTACTACAGCGGGACCACCTCTGATAGCTGCAGTTAACCCAAATATCTTAAGGAATAGCTTAACGTAAGGAATAGTTTAGGAATGAGAACCTTCTATCCCGACACTTCCCGAAAGTAAGCTAAACTTGCTATTCTACTAGATAGACTATCTGGAAGCTATATAAAAGGAGAAAGAAAAGAAAGATGTATTTATAAATGAAGGGGATAGAGGCAGTGTTCTAAAACTCGGGAGTACTCAGACTCGGACCTATTTCTAATCCGTTTTGGTATACTCAACCATAACTCGATATTTTTACTTGGCTCGGGTCAAACTCGGGCAAAACTCGGACTACGCAGAAAAAAGCTCGATTTTAAAAGAAAAAAATTAAAAAAAATAAATGTTCCAAAAAAAACTCGTAAGTGGGTACTAGTTTGTAACAAATAAATACAACTTTTGAGTATTTTTAATGTTAAAATGATTGTAAAAGGCTAAATAATATTTCATATCATTTATAAAATATTATAAGTTAAATTTATACTTAATTAAAAGTTACCGGTCATTTAAAATTTTGAGTTTTATATCGAGTACTATTACGAGATACTCGAAAACATAATTAATTATTTTGTAAATTATTTATTTATATAATACTTTAATTTAAATAAATATTGAAATTAAAAATTAGTATATTATTATCCGAGTTTTTAAGCGAGTACTCTTTTCGAGTACTTCCCGAGTATTCCGAGTACTCGTTACTCCATATCTTCGCCGAGTCGAATCGACTGCCGATTTTTAGAACACTGCCCATTTTATTTAAATAGGAGAAAGGTGGGTATCCCTTTTTCCTTGTCAATATGGGACACAGTGTGAAAGTAAGAAAACTTAATTTTGAAAATTTAATTTTAGGCTTAAAATCCAAAAGCATTACATTATAGGAGTTCGGTCCCCTTTCGACTTCGGTGAACGCCACACATAGGGATGTCAATGGATCATATATAGATTGCATGAGACATGATCCATATTCTGATCCATTTATATCTACCGGATTCAGATCCGAATCAGATCACAACCGAATTTTTTATAGCATGATCCATATCCGGATCCGTTAGGATCATCGAATTTCGGATCGGAGCAGCGATCCATTTATATTTAGCAAAACATTTACTTAATTATATTTTTCAAAACTGAAAATTAATTTAAATGCCTTTAAATAAGCATGAGATAGTGGTACTACAGGCAGAGCTATAACAAACAAATTAAAAACAAACTAGGATACAAGAGTGTAATACCACCTCTTGTTCGCTGTAATTCATACGCGAAAATACACGCAAGCGTATGCGATCACAAGTAGTATACGATATAAGTCAAGTTCGTTCCCACAGAGAATCGGTTTAGGTTAAGTTTAGATTATGCACCTATACAACAATGTATAATTATCGTTCAATGCTAAAACAAGTAACAATTTAAGTTTGATTTAACTAAGAGATTATACTAAATAACATTAACTAAGAGAATTATGATTGAATTACTTATATGAGAATAAACATGGGATTTTAACTTCATTAAGTACTTCATTCATAGTTGTTAGGAAATGAATAACACACAGAGGGGGTGAATGTATTTTTCTGTTTTTGAGCTTTTCTTGAATATTTTTAGTTGAACAAAGTAAATTTAATCTTGTAGAGACGATGTGTTAATGCAGTAAATAAATATGCAATAAAAAAGAACATAATCTTTTCAAAACTGACTTAATTTTTATATTAAAAATCAAGAATGTTTTGCTACAAAATTTCTAGGCTCTTTGGTTAAAGAGCTTAGCTTCTTCTTGAGAGAGTTACAAGATTTCTATCTAAATTGTTACAACTGACTTGTTGTGGATATGTTGAGAACTTGATGATTTTATTAACAAAACACCTTAGTAGATTTTACTTAGTGAAAAATATAGCACTCGACGGATAAGGAATATAGTCCCGACGGATGACTCAATATAGTCCCGACGGATGATGATTTATTATCCATCGAGTGAGTAGCTTGTGTAATAATGAGTCTGTAGCACATTTCTGCATACACCTTGTTTAGATTCTGTGGTAGCACTTAAGTCATGTTGACTTTAATTAGATATGCAGAATAGGTTGATTATTTGTACATAGATGATGTCTTGTAATTCTGCATAAATGAAATAAAGTCAAGTGCCAGATAGCTACCCGACGGATAAACAACAATGCCACTCGACGGATGATCAACAAGGCAACCCGACGGATGATTATGTATCCGACGGATAATCAATTCGAACATCCGTTGATAGTGACAACACAGTCACATGCGTCGAGTGTATGCAAAAGGAATGTGGAAGCCTATTCAACTGGGTTTTAGAGAACAAAGAAGCATTGCCATTTCCATGCTATTATGAAGATATTCAAAGATGCTGGAATAGAGTAATGAAGAAGCATAGTATTAGACTTGATAGGTTTTGTTTTATTATCTTGTCTTATTAATTTGTAATATTGGTGATATATAAACCAAGAAGTAGCAAGTATAACAAGACTAAGAACATTATCTCATAGAAACAACTGTAAGCTGCATCCTTAGCATTTCTCTGTAAACTTAGTTGTTCATATTTGTAAGCAGCTGTGAGCTAATCTTGCTACACAGAGTTCTCTTGATATAATATATATCTCTAGTGGATACATTCAAATCCACCAGAAAGTTTTTAAAGACTTGTGTTTTTAATTACTTGTGTTTTGATTTTACTAACTTCTTATTCCGCACTCTGCAAATCAAACACTTATATATTATTAAGATAGAACATTTTATATTTTTGAAAAAGGTTCAAGAATTTGATTCAACCCCCCTTCTGTAATTCTTGTTGCATTGTTAGGGACTAACAATTGGTATCAGAGCAAGCTCTTGATAAACAAAGAGTTTAAAGATCACAACAAAATAGCAAGATGAACAAGAAGGATGTTGGAGTCAAGATTCCTTTTCTAGATAAAGATAATTACCATCATTGGAAGGTAAAAATGCATCTCCATTTACTTTCTCAAGATGAGGCCTATGTGGATTGCATAGAGAGAGGCCCTCATGTACCAATGAGAGCTGTAATAGGAAATGAGCCATCAGTTCCCAAACCAAGGCATGAATGGTCAGATCCTGAAATTGAACAAGTCAGGAAAGATAAGAAGGCCATGAATATCCTGTTCAATGGAGTTGATGGTGACATGTTTGACAACATCATCAATTGCAAAACTACCAAGGAAGTTTGGGATACTATACAGATTATCTGTGATGGCACTGAGCAAGTAAGGGAAAATAAGATGCAGCTACTCATTCAGCAATATGAGCATTTTCATAGTGAAGAAAGTGAGTCTCTCACTGACATCTTTAGTAGGTTTCAAAAACTACTAAATGCTCTGAAGTTGCATGGAAGGGTCTATCAGACAAAAGACTCCAATCTTAAGTTCCTTAGATCTCTTCCAAAGGAATGGAAACCTATGACAGTCTCATTGAGAAACTCTCAAGATTACAAGGAGTTTACTTTGGAGAGACTGTATGGCATCCTGAAAACTTATGAGCTTGAAATAGATCAAGATGAGAGGATGGAGAGAGGAAAGAAGAAAGGAGGATCCATTGCACTAATTAATGAGTTAGATAAAGAGAAGGAGATGAAGATGAAAGCTATTGAATCAACTTCAAAGGTCTGTGAAAACAAGGGCAAGGTGTTGGTAGCAGAAAATGAAGATTCTTTGAGCCAAGATGACATGGAAGATATTGATGAACATCTAGCATTTCTTTCTAGAAGATTTTCCAAGCTCAAGTTCAAGAAGAACTTTGGAGCAGCTAAGCCAAATAGAAACATGGTGGATAAATCAAAATTCAAGTGTTTCAAATGTGGCTTGGCAGGGCACTTTGCTAGTGAGTGTAGAAAGTCAGATTCTAGAAAAAAGAAATTTGAGCCTGTGGATTATAAATAGAAATACTTTGAGTTGCTCAAACAAAAAGAAAGGGCTTTCATTACACAAGAAAATGACTGGGCAGCAGATGGTCTGGATGAGGATGAGGATATTAGCTATGTCAATCTAGCCCTAATGGCCAAGTCTGATGAAACAGAGACAAGTTCTTCAAGTAATCAGGTAATCATCACTAACCTTGCACATTTATCTAAAGCTGAGTGTAATGGTGCAATAAATGACATGTCTACAGAATTATATCATTTGCGTGTTACACTTAAGTCTCTTACTAAGGAAAATGCTAAAATCAAAGAAAACAATTTATTTTTAAGTGAGAGGAATAATGTGCTAGAGTCTCAGTTCATTAAATTTGAAAAGTTGAAAATTGAGTGTAAAATTGCTAAGGATGAATTAACTGAGTCCTTGAAGAAAGAAGACATCTTGAAGAAGCAGCTTGAACGAGAACAGAAGGTGATTAAGGCATGGAAAACATCTAGAGATGTTCATGCTCAAATCACCAAAGTTCAAGGTATTGAGTCCTTTTGTGATGCAGCCTGGAAGAAGAATAAGGAGAAGCTGAAATCCAATTTAGTTGAAGGATTACTAACATATGTAGACTCGACAGATGATGAGGGTCATCCGTCGGATAACAAAAAGGGTTATCCATCGAGTGATATAAATCCTCATCCGTCGACTATGAGCAAACCTGTGAGTAAAGCCAAACTTACCAAGTTAAATGAGAAATATGGATCAGTTTCCAAGAATTTTGTTCCAGGAGAATCCAGTCAAGTGAAGAAGGAGAAAAAGGCTAATATTGGTCATATGACTCTCAAGCAATTGAGTGACAGACTGGAAAAGATTGAGGTTAAAACAGAGGCTAAAAAGAAAAATAATAGAAATGGTGAAGTAGGAATTAACAAGCATAACAACTACACACCTGATAAATATGCTCCTAGAAAAATCTGTGTCAAGTGTGGTAGTGTAAATCATTTGTCTGTTAATTGCAAAACTTCCATGCCTACTTCCATATCTGTGCCACCTCATTTTCCCAACATAAATGCCATGCCTTCTATGCCTATAAATGCTATGTCTATACATAATATGAATGCACATTTTGCTAATATGCCATTTGCACCTAATCCTTATTATGCTACATTTAGTATGCCACAAATGGCATTTAGCATGCCTTACTGGAATAACATATTCACAAATAGCATGATATTCCTTGCTAATCAAAATATGCATGATAATTCTGCTGTAATGAATGGTTTCAAAGGTCCAACTCAAATGACTAAGGATGAATCTGAAATCCCCAAGTCAAATGAGACAAACCTAAGAAACAGAAAAAGAAAGCTAACAAGACAGGCCCAAGGAAACTTGGGTACCAAAATCAACTTGATTTGATTTTGACGTGTGCAGGGAAAAAAAGAATCTATGGTACTTAGATAGTGGTTGTTCAAGACACATGACTGGTGTACTACCCTGCTCACAGAGTTCAAGGAGAGAGCTGGCCCAAGTATTACTTTTAGAGATGACAGCAAGGGTTATATTGTGGGATATGGCTTGATTTCAAAAGACAATGTCATCATTGAAAAGGTAGCCATAGTGGATGGTCTCAAGCACAATTTGTTTAGTATCAGCCAACTATGTGATAAAGGCAATTCAGTAAACTTCAACTCTGAAGCCTGTGTTGTGACTAACAAGAGGAGCAACAAAGTGGTTATCACTGGTGTGGGAAAAGGAAATGTGTACCTAGCTAACTTCAACTCATCAAATACAGAATTTGTTACTTGTCTTCTCAGCAAAGCAAGTCAGGATGAAAGTTGGTTATGGCACAAGAAGCTATCCCATTTAAACTTCAAGACCATGAATGAACTTGTAAAGAAAGAACGGGTTAGAGGTATTCCTCAAGTGGATTTTTCTAAGGATGGACTGTGTGATGCTTGCCAAAAGGGAAAGCAAATTAAAGCATCATTCAGAAAGAAGCTTGATTCAACAATTGAAGAACCTTTGCAACTGCTACACATGGATTTGTTTGGACCAGTCAATGTGTTGTCCATCTCAAGGAAAAGATTTTTCCTAGTAATTGTAGATGATTTCTCAAAGTTTTCTTGGACATATTTCCTAGTAATTGTAGAACTCAAACTGATCAGAATGGGAAGTTTGATGCTAAAGCAGATGAAGGAATTTTTGTTGGATATGTTATTGGTAAATCATATAAAGTCTACAATCTAAGAACCAACATTGTTATGGAATCAATACATGTTATGTTTGATGATAAAAAGATTGAAGGACTGCAAGATGGAGATTACCATGAGAGCCTCAAATTTGACAATGTGGAAATGGTTAGTGATGACAGTGATGATAAAAGTGATCAAGAAACAGTATCAAAGGATAATGCAGAAAAATTCATTACCAATGAAGCATAAAATTCAACATCTGTTGAGTTGCATAATGCTTCATCTGTCGGGAGGAAATCTGCTTTATCCGTCGGGAGATAACTAGCTTCATCCGTCGGCACTCAAAATTCACCATCCGTCGGGTCATCAAAAGAAGCTGGAGGTCAGAATAGATCACTTACAGAAAGTTCCTCTTTCTCAAATCAAAGATCCATTAACTCAAAGGGGATTTTCTAATAATCTAAACTCAATCACACATCAAGACAATAATGAGGCCTCTTCATCTAGAGCTAATCTACCTCAACAAAGGAAATGGACAAAGGATCATCCCTTTGAACTCATCATTGGTGATGTATCTTCTAGGGTTCAAACAAGGAGAGCAACTCAAGAAGAATGTCTATACAACAACTTTCTTTCTAAGGAAGAACTAAAGAAGGTAGAAGAAGCTTTGTTGGATCCTGATTGAATTTTAGCTATGCAGGAGGAGCTAAACCAATTTGAGAGGAATAAGGTATGGAAGCTGGTACCCAAGCCTAAAGGAAAGAATCCAATAGACACCAAATGGGTATTCAAAAATAAGATGGATGAAAATGGCATAGTAGTCAGGAACAAAGTTAGATTGGTTGCTAAGGGTTATTGTCAACAGAAAGGAATATATTTTAATGAAACATTTGCTCCTGTTGCAAGACTTGAAGCCATTAGGATCTTCTTAGCCTATGCAGCCCATGCCAATTTCAAAGTCTATCAAATGGATGTCAAAATGCCTTTCTGAATGGAGATTTGGAGGAGGAAGTCTATGTCTGTCAGCCTCCTGGTTTTGAAGATCCAAATTTTCCAGAATATGCTTACTATCTTTTGAAAGCACTTTATGGACTGAAGCAAACACCTAGAGCCTGGTATGACACTTTGTCAAAGTTTCTTTTAGAGAATCACTTCACTAGAGTGTAGACAAAACTCTTTTCTTTTGAAATGTTAATGGCTCTAGTATATTTGTTCAAATATATTGAGATGGCATTATTTTTGGCTCTACAGATGAAAAACTTTGTAAAAAGTTTGTCAAATTGATGCAAAGTAAGCATGAAATGAATATGATGGGAGAACTAGCTTACTTTCTTGGTTTGCAAGTTAAGGAAGTTAGTGATGGAATATTCATTAGTCAAACTAAATATATTTATGATCTTTTAAAGAAGTTTGATCTAATGGATTGCACATCTACAAAAACTCCCATGGCCACTGCAACTAAGCTTGAATTAAACACTACTGAAAAGTCTGTGGATATTTCAAGTTATAGGGGCATGGTTGGCTCACTTCTGTACTTAACAGCTAATAGACCAGATATAATGTTTGCTACATGTTTGTGTGCTAGATTTCAGGCTGATCCTAGAGAATCTCACTTAGTAGCTATTAAGAAAATTTTCAGATATCTCAAGGGAACACCAAATCTTGGCATTTGGTACCCTAGCGATTCTGGTTTTGATCTAATTGGTTATTCAGATACAGATTATGCAGGTTGTAGAATTGATATAAAAAGTACAACAGGGACCTGTCAATTTCTAGGAAACAAGCTTGTATCTCGTTCAGTAAAAAGCAAAATTCAGTTTCTACTTCTACAGATGAAGCTGAATATTTTGTTGCTGGTAGTTGCTGTGCACAGATATTATGGATGAAAAATCAATTGCTAGACTATGGTTTGCAAGTTGAGAGGATTCCTATTTTATGTGATAACACAAGTGCAATTGCCAATACTGAAAATCCAGTACAACACTCAAGGACAAAGCACATAGATATCAAGTACCACTTCATAAGGGAACATGTAATGAATGGAACTGTGGAGCTACATTTTGTTCCAAGTGAGAAGCAGCTTGCAGATATCTTTACCAAGCCACTAGATGAATCCACCTTTTCAAGGTTTGTAAGTGAGTTAGGTATGCTTAATTATTCTTAAATCTATATGAGTTAATTTGCAAGTTGAAATGCAGCCAGAAATTTAATTGATTTTTCAGTCATGGATGAAATTTTGGCTAAGTCAAAATTTACATCTCGACGGATGATCACTATCCATCGAGTTTGATCATCCGTCGGTATACTATTTGTTAATAAAATCAATTACTTTTCTGGAATATTTTATGACTCGACGGATAACTGATTTATCCTCATCCGTCGAATTGTCTGAATCCTAGCCATTAATTCCCTGAACATTATCCATCGAGTATACTTACAGTTTGCAAGTATAACACGATGGATAATTGATGGAATTTTTACAGTTTATTTTTTAAACGGCTATTTTAGGCAATTCTTATTGTTTACTTTATTTTACTTTATTATTTTTTACAGCTATTTTTGAGATAGTATAAAAGCATTATTCATTTTTATTGTTTTTCTTTTATCATTCTCAAACCATCTGCTCTAAATTCTCTCTTTCTCAAAAGCAATTATCATCTCTATCTCTGCAATTTCCACTCTCTAATAATGGCACCATTCGTCAAAATCATGTCACAAACTGGATTTATCTATGAGAAGAACAACTTCATGTCTCTAGTAAACAAGGGGATTCAACAGTCTGGTGACTCCCACAAAATGATGGATTTTGTGAAGAACTGCAAGCTCAACTATGCCATGCTAGAATCACCCACCATCTTCTGTGAGGTTGTTGAAGAAATGTGGTCAACTGATGTGTACAACTTAACTGATAAGACCATCACACTCACTACTAAAGGTAATGAATTCTGTATAAATTGTGACATTGTTAAAGAATACTTCAAGATTCCTGATAATACTGTAACTTCACCACACACAGACACTGACATTATTAACATGCTTAACTCCATGAACTATGCACTCTCTACTTCTAAGTTAAGTGAAATTACGAGGTTGGGTCTTAGGAAGGAATGGAGTTTTCTATGTGATGTAGTTACTAAGGTATTCTCTGGTAAAATCAGTAATTTTGATTCTGTCAATATCTCTATGCTTAACATGCTTTACATGCTTGTAATTGATAAATTCTTTAACTTCAGTGATCTTGTTTTATTTGAGTTGGGGTTTAAGTTAGGGGAGTTAAATAAGAGGGGTAAAAAAGTTTATTATGCTAGATTTTTCATGATGCTTGCTAACCACCTCTCTGAGGAAATTGTGCTTGAGAACCCAACCAACAAATTAGATTGTTGGGTTCAAGAAAGAAGAATTATTGCAGATTTGAACAGGGCAAACCATCACAAAAAAGTGCCACTCTTCTATTTCCCTGTAATGGAAGCACCTTAGGTAAGTGAGGTAAGTTTAGCTATCCCTACTCTTCCAGCCTCCCAAATTTCTTTGCATTCTAGTGTAGCTATGGAAACTGTGTCAATGACCCAACAGTTGCCTACCCAAGCTACCAAACCATCAAAAATTTCTAAATCCAAGTCAAAGAAAGCCCCCTCTGGTATCTCTCAAAAGATGCCAGTTGCAAAATCCACCAAATCTAAAGAGGGGAGTGTGAAGGTGGGTAAGGTAGGTGAGGGACAGGGTGAATATCAAAGAAACCCTAAGGATAAGGTTGGAGAGGTGAGTGTTTCCCAGCCTAGCCACACTGCAGTTTCCCAACAAACTGCAGTGCTTAATAAGGACATAAGCTCATTACTAATTGCATCCTCCCAAAAGGATGTGACTATTGAACAAAGCTCTCAGCCAAGAGCACAGGCCAAAAAAGTAAGGGACACAAGCTCATCCCAAACCTATACTAGAAAGAAGAAACCAAAAACCCTTAGGGATGCACAGGGTTCACACACAGTGTAAACTGGTGCTAAAGACACAGTCACTGCACCTTTTCAAAGTCAGTTTGATGTGGCTCCAATAAATTTGGAATCACAGCCAAAATCTTTAGTAATAGAAGCACCTCAAACACCAAATTCTTCCACAAACTCTCTGGATGTGGACATGATCAACACATCAATTCCTGATTCCCCTTCTTTAACTCTGTTGGGGAAGCCAAAATCTAGTGCAAGTGAGCATCATCTTTTGGATGATTTGTTGGCTCACTTGCCAATTCTTTCAGGAACTGTTGAGACATCTGTGCCAAAATTCTCATCAATCTGCACAGAGTCCACAATAGTCTCCACTCCAAACTCATTTATTCCCACTCTCTTGATGGATATTGTTCATTCGTCGAGTAGTGATTGTATCCCGACGGATAAGCCTAACAGCAGTTATCCGTCGGATAGTCAAACTACTAAGTCGACGGATATTCCTCATCTGTCGAGTGTCTCTGCACAGCATCAAATTTCATCAATTATCTCAAGTGCAGAAGACTTAGTGGTAGTACAATCACTCCTAGGATTGAGGGAAGGGAGTGAACTGAGTGAGAGTCTGGGTTGCTCCCAGGAAAAAGGAGAGGAAAAGAGTGAAAATATGCAATCCAGTTCTTCAGGATTGGCAAAAGAGAGTGTGACGAGTCCCACCTTAAATGGTGAAGGTGAGGGTGTGAGGGTGGTGAGCCAAGGTGAGACCTTGATGCAAGAAAAGAGAGAAAATGAGAGAAAAGCGAGTACAGGATATATAAGGGTGGATGTCATTACAAGTGAGTTAATGAATGTCCAGGATGCAGACAGGGAGGGACTATCTCAGCAACCTCAAGCTGTTATAGATTCTACCTCCCTTGATGCTGAGACATTTACTCACCCTGTCCCAACATATCAACTTCTAGCTGAACAGGGCAATGACAATGCAGAAATGATGCTCAACTTGGTGCACACCACACAGTCAATGCTAAGAGCTAAGGATGCCATCACAGCTTTGCCCTCTACAGCTGGTGATGTTGATTATGAGACTAGTGGTTCAGAAGAATTCTTTGGAGGTGAAGGTGGAGATAGTGAAGAAGGGCCATTGGACATAGGGAGAAGTAGGCTCTAGTTCAAGATAAGGCATGCCATCTTGGGCATTTTCAAAGCACTGTGATGAACACTACTTCAAGACAACCCTGATTCAACTCATAAATCAGACAAATTCTGCTCTTCAAACCACCACACATGCCAACACCAAAAAGCTCCTTCAAGCACATCTTGCTTCTCTGCAACTACACTAAATCCAAGGTTTTCAACATGCTCGAGATGTCAATAATATCAAAGGTGATATTGATGAGATGAAAAAGGCCATTTCTGACAAGATGGACTCTAAACTTCCAGAAGTACAATGCTTGACATTAAGAGACAGCTCAGGAAAAATTTTGATCTTTCCACAAAGATAGATGCCTTGGATACAAGAATGACAGCAATGGAAGCATCTCTTATAGCAATTCATCTACACCAAGCTCAATAAACAGACTTGCTTCTGAAACCGGAGGCTGCACAAACCTCCTCCTCTACTCAGCTTGATGATAACAAAAAGTGGGAGATGGAGAGTTCTAGGAGTGAGGGGGAGCAAAAAGTGTTCAACATTCAAGTTAGCAAAGTAATTGTACCTACAATTACTATCTCAAAGCCACCAGCTAAGGACAACATTGATCTGATAAATGAAGCAGCAGCCAATATAAGAGCAGCTGAAAAGGAGCAGTTGAATCCAATCAATTGGGAGAAAATTGATGAGGATATTCAAAAGAAGTTTGGGCTAGCAAAGAAGCCTGAAAAGTCAGCCATTCATCACTCTCAAGTCAGATAAATCTCTGTGAATGAAATGAGCATGAACTATCTGGAAAGAGGACAGCCATCCTGCATCAAATCTCCAAAGCCTGAAGTACTTTTGAAGCCAAGGGTGAACTATCCAAAATCATCACTAAAGAACCCTTTGGATACAGTGTATGAGACACCAAAGCCTGATGAGAAGAAACTGTTATCAAGATCCATTGCCTTCTACAAGGATCTAGCTGATTCAGCTTTGAAAAGGAGAATTTTTAAAGTATTCAGGAATGGTAAAGAAATTTGTGTGGTGGTTGGACATCCTCAATTTGCTAAAGCAAAGAGAGAAGAAAAGGCAAGATTGAAGCAAGAAAAGAAGCAAGCTGCTCTAGATGCTAAAAAGGTTAAATAAAAGAAAGAGCAAGCTGCTATCTTGGCCAAGCTACAAGCTGTGAAACCAACATAACAAATTCCTTCTCAGCCATCTGAAATCACTGAATCTCAAGATCCAAAGAAGTAAGTTGAACCACAACAGAAGAAATCTCAAAGATACAAGGAATTGCCCAAAAGAATCAAAAGGAAATTGAACTTTGTTGGTAAGGAATTGGAGGATCAGTTTCCCAAGGAATTCATTCCAACTGTAACTCAAGCATCAAAACCCTCAGTGGTATTTGAAGACATTAATGTGGTGGATCCTTACAGGAACATTCATGGTGAACGCATTATGCCTAAGGATGAACCAATAGACTGGGAAAGTCTACAATTCCTGACTTCAATTTGCCAATCCTTAACAAGCCAAAGAGAACAAAGTCAAGAGCAGTCAAGAAAGTGAAGTTGTCCCCTCTCAAATCCAAATCTCTAATCAAAGCTCAATCCAAAGTCAACAAGGGAGATTACATGTACTTATGTGACATCAATGAATTCTCTGATCTAAACCTCTATCTAGATGATCTGGAAGAAGTTAGAGGGACTGATGCCTACAGGATTCTACCTGAAAGGTTAGTTTTCAAGTACAGGGGAGGAATGGAGATTCAATGGCCACTTCACAGGATCCTTCAAGAAAGTCAATATGTGCTGATAAAGGTTTATTCATCATTCAAGAAGAATTTTAGATACAATGTAACTGCAAGAAGACTTATTCTAAAGAAGATTGAAGAACTGAGGAGTATTAGAGCTGAAGATGCACTCCCAAAGACTCTAACTATTCCTTACACAGGGAGTAGAGTGCATCTAAGGCCCTACTGGCTGATGGAGTTCATCGATGACAAAGGAGTTAAAAGATTTTTCAGATTAGATGACCAATTGAGCATCTCTAGCAATGAGACTCTTTTCGAAATGCAAGAAAAGCTAAATCTCTCAAAATATGATGAACTGAAATTCCATAGACAGCTCCAAAATCAGATAGAAGAAAATAACAGAAAGCTTGGCAAGAGATCCGGATCTTCAAGGAATTAGATTAATCTGATCAGGCTAGAGGAGCACCTTAAAGATGACTGTGAGCTAATCTTTGTGCATTTTGTTATTTGAAGCACTTTACAATTTTATCTACTTACTTTTAAAGTTGTATTTTTAGGATGTTTTATTATCATCAAGTTTCTCTTAATTTATGGCTACAATTCCAGTAGACATAAATTGGGGGAGATTGTTGTGGATATGTTGTGAACTTGATGATTTCATTAACAAAACACCTTAGTAGATTTTACTTAGTGAAAAATGTAGCACTCGACAGATAAGGAATATAGTCCCGACGGATGACTCAATATAGTCCCGACGGATGACTCGACAGATAAGGAGTATTAGACTTGATAGGTTTTGTTTTATTATCTTGTCTTATTAATTTGTAATATTGGTGATATATAAACCAAGAAGTAGCAAGTATAACAAGACTAAGAACATTATCTCATAGAAACAACTGTAAGCTGCATCCTTAGCATTTCTCTGTAAACTTAGTTGTTCATATTTGTAAGCAGCTGTGAGCTAATCTTGCTACACAGAGTTCTCTTGATATAATATATATCTCTAGTGGATACATTCAAATCCACCAGAAAGTTTTTAAAGACTTGTGTTTTTAATTACTTGTGTTTTGATTTTACTAACTTCTTATTCCGCACTCTGCAAATCAAACACTTATATATTATTAAGATAGAACATTTTATATTTTTGAAAAAGATTCAAGAATTCCATTCAACCCCCCCTTCTGTAATTCTTGTTGCATTATTAGGGACTAACATGACTGAAGGACTAGTGTTAACTTTATAATTCAGTTAATTGCTGGTTTACACAGTGTACAATAAGACATGCTATTAGTTTTTCTAAACTGTCACTTGTCATTTCTATTTATAGAAAAGTAACTCTTCCATTTCTGGCTTAGCATATCTTTAACATCCTGTGATTATCTTGATCCTTCTCTGTCAGTTAATCTTCACCACTGATCTTGCACATTCTTCAAGCTGCTTTTTGTAGACTTGTCAATCTAGCTAGTTGGATTGTTTGTTGATTGTTTAACTTGAATATTGAACTGGTCTGTGATTTTGTACTTTGAGAAATTCACTCGAGATCTCCAATTAGGCATATAGAGATCTTAACATCTCGATAAGTATAATGACTTATCGAGATCTCTAATGCTCTAGTGAATTTGACTTATAGAGGTCTCTGAGTTCTCGAATGAAACTTTGGCTTGTCGAGATCTCTCAACATCATGTCTTCATTTTGACTTGTCGACATCTTAGAGTTCTCTACTGAATTTTGACTTACCGATATCTCTGAGTTCTCTAGTGGACTTTGACTTATCGATAACTCAGAGTTCTCAAATGAATGTAGACTTGTCAATAACTTTGAGTTCTCTAGTGAAGAAATGACTTGCCGATATCTCTAACCTTCATATCTTCTTGACTTGTCGATATCTCTCTGAGTTCTTTAGTAGCTTTCCTGACTTCTCGATAAGTCATTTGGAGTTCTCGAATGACTTCTCTATAACACTAAATCTGTGACTTGTAGAGATCTTGACTTGGAGTATTTTTAACCAAACAGATTAAATCAACTCCAAGCTTCTTCAAAATTCTTCCAAGGCATGATCACCTTGATCTTCTTCCAGATAGAATCCTTAGGCTTGATACTGTATCAGGAAAAAGACTCTAGTATGCTCCTTTGCATTTTTACAGACTTTAAAATGTTATAAGTATAAATACAAACTAAGATAACAATATAACTTACTTAGGGTTTTCAATCTAACTTAGTCTTGTTGAGATACAGGCATGTCTTGCACAACAATCTCCCCCAATTTGTGAGAGGATTGCTTAACACACATTCATGCATGTTAACAAGACTAACCCCAAGCTTAACAGATTATGAAATGTAACAGTTCATTATTCTTCTTTGATCAGATGTCCATTTAGCTTTGCTTCACACTTAGATCAGGAACACTAATGATGTTGTCATCTTCAATAATCTTTGACATCATCACTTATATATTAAAATCTCCTCCAACTTGTTCATTATGAAATTATGCACAAGTTCTGATTGATGATGTCAAAACTCTGTCTAAATGCAGAAGTCAATCTCCCCATTTTGTCTTCTTCTGTGAGTTTAACAAACTTTACTTCTATACATGTCTTCAATATTATCTGCATCAACATTGTATGGAGATTTACTCGATTTTCCCTTGTAATATCAAGAAGGGAGTATTATTGTCCATTTAGAACAATATCTGCAGCTTCAAGCTTCAGTGATTTCTGGAGTGATAAATTCAACAGGTAGAATAAGAGACTTTACTTAGACCTGCAGAAAAAGTCTTTCAGTAACAAAAGTCCTAAACTCTCTGTTCTTTTAATAAGTAGTCTCATTACTTCTCACTGCACTAGTCTTATGACTTTTAAGAGTCAGAGTTTCCCCACAAGGATTACTAAATCCAGAAACTCATCTACCTCTCCTTTTTCCAGGAAGGATCCTGCCTCTCTTATTTTTTGTTTTTCTCTCAATATTTTCTCTCATCCTCACATGAAAGGATCAAATGTTGTTTGACCTATAGAAATAAGATGTGGCTGAGAAGAGTTGTCTTTGATCATATGATTAGAGGTGATCCATATAGTTCTAATCATACTCATTTCATCAGAAGAGTGAGTATGCATTTCATACCTTGTGGGATTCTGAAGAATCAGTTGATTGATTTAACATTAATATGCAGTTATATCTTTCATCAATTTTAACTGTTCTCACAGTGTTCTCAGTGATTCTGCCTTCATCGCCATTTTGAGGTAATGGTTCTTGTGTGGCTGGAGATTCAAGAGTTTTTGTATTACTTTGACATCCAGGTTCTTGTGTACTCTACTCCACTGTCTGAATTCTGAGCTTCTGTTAACACTATTTATGTGCAGTTGTATCATGTTTATCAAGGGATTCTTCCTTGTCTGCTATACTATGTGAAGTATAGGTTCTTGTGGAACATGGATCAGGAAATGATGGTGCTGTTATGCCCCATTAAGACATAGGTTCTTGTGTACATGATCTAGGAAGTGAAAATCTTTTGATAGTCTCATCTACATGTCCAAGAGTAATCTCCTTTACTCTCTTTTAGCTTTGCTGTTGTAGGAACTTCTGACAGTTTTCCTTAGCAAATCTTCCTTAAGTCTAACATAGCAGGGTTGATGAGCTTCTGTGAAGACCAGTATTAGATGAAGTTCTGGTACTTTCTTTGAAGATGAATCAGAATAGCCTTTATAAGCATCTTGGACAGAAAGGGTTGTTCTAGTCATGTAGCAGTTCTAATTTAGTAAGCACAAGTATCCCCTTCATAAATTCTGTAGGTTTTAGATAAATATGAGGATCTTGGCTTATTAAATCCATCTCTTCTCAAACAACAAAACAAAGGAAAAACATTTTGTGAGGTTTCTGTCCTTTTGTAAAATAGGTTCCTTTAGAGAGTCACCTGAGTGGGTTTGTTTTTGAGTTTGTGTTTGTGTTGTTGTGCTTGGGTGAACTGCAGTTTGGTTGGGAAAGATGTATTATCTGCAGCTTAGCACAAATGCCTGTTGAGTGATCCATAGATATCGGAAATCTTGTAATAACAAGTTTCTTGCAATTATAGGCAAATTCAGAGAATTTTTGCAAAAAATTGATTTTCAAAGATGTTTAGATACAAAAGTTAAGGAATTTAAAACAAAATC
Organism: Apium graveolens; assembly: GCF_009905375.1. Taxonomy (NCBI): domain Eukaryota; kingdom Viridiplantae; phylum Streptophyta; class Magnoliopsida; order Apiales; family Apiaceae; genus Apium; species Apium graveolens. Next base: position 216,290,123 of record NC_133654.1, read on the forward strand.
AAGAATGATTTTGTGTAACATTTTACTTTACTTATCCGTTGATATGTCTGATGCATCAGTTGAAACCAAATGTGTTATCTCTGCTTCGAGTGATTTGTCTGAGTTTCCTGTTGTTGTCTTGAAAAGATTGTGTTTAACCGGTACTGCTTTAATATATGTAACTTTATGATGTTTAGTTTGACATATGCAGTGTAAGATTTTCAGTTGCATGCAGTATTACAGGAAAGATGATAATCAGTTAAATTATAAACACATAGCAAACAAGGCACAAACAGCTTTGAAATAGAGAAGATGAAAGATTTTCATTAATATAGAAACAGAGTACAGGATGATTTAGATTCCGACAATTTAAACCCCAATCCTAACTACTCTAGTTTCTGCTTCTTCTCTGCTTCAATCCTCCTCGCTCTGCGTTGGTAAGCTCCAGACATGGAGCGTGCAAGAGAAATGATTCTCTCTTGTAGCTCCAGAGCAGCAAGGCGCTCCTGCTCAGCCTCTATGTCATGTCTCTCCTATTCGAGCGAGACTTCACCCTCGAAAAATAGAAAATTTATTTGATCGTCCCAAGAAAGTTCTTCAAAAATTTCAATGGGAACATCAGATGGACTACAGACTATCCCTCTGATGCGGACACGAAGCCCAACAGGGTCATAGTAGACCATGTTATTAGCCAAATAAAAGGCTGGTTGATAAACGCCATTGTTTATCGTGAAGAATACGGGAGCAACCATTTGAGAGATTTGAACAAGATGAGGGTTTGGAGTTAGGATGTTTGATGAGAGAAAAAGTAGTGATGAATATTGATGAGAGAAGGATTTGAATTTATAGAAGGATAAAAGAAACCGAAGAGACACTTGAGTTGCCCGGTTAATAAGTGTTTTAATCACACAAACACACTTTACGCGTATCTAGGCAGTTAAAAGTGACTTAGCTTTCTAGATTAACTATTCCCCATGCAAGTAAACAAGAACACTTACACAAAAAGTAACCCTTCCTCGTCAGCAGAAGATATTCCACTAGCTCACTAATTAAATCAAATACTGAGAAAGATTTATTCTGAATAAATTCGAAACACATAATTAGCACATAGTTAAATAAATTCAACTGTTATCAGTATTCTCAAAACAACACATATAATATACTAGTCTACTTACATTAGACTAACATATTCCACATTTAATCAGAAATATGCACGTAAGCACGTAAATGTGTCAATAAGTCAGAGTATATATAAAAAAAGCAATTGACTTAATGAAAAATGTGAAATATGCATTGGGAATTATTCAAGAAGTCATTTTAACCAATATTCGCATATTTGAGAAGTTATTTTAAGTTCTTTATTAGAGAAGTAAAATAAGCTTATCGAAATATCTTATAAATACTCAGTTTATCCAAATAGAACTGATAAATTCTGAATTTTAATCAATATAAAATTAGAACAGATTTTATGTCAAAAGTATTTTACTAAACATAATTTATGAATTAAATTATTCCAGGTAAATAGATAAGTATAAATAGAGCTTATAGAGAACTCAAACTACTCATTCGAGAACTCTATAGTGACTTATCGAGAAGTCATTAGTTGTCTGTTCGAGAAGTTCATTTGAGAAGTCCATTATTGGCTTACTCGAGAACTCATTCGAGAAGTCATGATGATTGCCCGAGAAGTTCATTTGAGAAGTCCAAAAATTGACTTATCTAGAACTTAATCAAGAAGTCACAAAATGGCTTATCGAGAAGTCAGTTATACTTACCAAGAATTCAGTTTTTCATACTTTTTGCTTCTTTTGATCTATTATTTATTAACTTCATATATTGAGAATATGAATTAATAAATATACGGTTTACTTAGAATTTTGAAAAATTCCTAGTTAAAATATGTATCGAAAAGTCTGGGTATTTATAGTATAAGTAAATGACTTGTCGAGAAATCAAAAATAGACGTTTGGAGTTTGTCTATCGAGAAGTCATTTTAAGAAATGAAATACATATCGAGAAGTCATTTTAAATTAATCTTATAGAGAACTAAAAATTGACTTATCGAGATGTCAAATAAATACCCAGTTTGTCCAAAAATGGACTGAATTAATTCCAACTTTTATTTGAATAAATTCAAAATAAAATTAGAATAAATTTTCCAAAAGTATTTTACCAAAATAATTATTATTAAATTATTTCAGTTCTGAGTTATTGACAAGTCAAAAATTGTACTTGTAGAGAACTCTGTGAAATAACACTACTAGAGAACTCTACAAGGACTTACCGATAAGTTATTTTTAAGCCTATCGAGAAGTCACTCGAGAAGTCAGTAAATTGACTTGTCGAGAACTTACTCAAGATGTCCTAAAATGACTTGTCGAGAAGTCAATTAGACTTATCGAGAACTCAGTTCTATATATACTTTTGATTTATGTAATTCTGCCTTGTGTTAATTTTATATATTAAGAATATAAATTAACAATTAAGCAGTTTACATAGAATTTGAAAATTTTCAAGTTGACATGAATTTGAAAAATAAATATACAGAGATTTATGAAATTTTTATTATTCATATTTTAGTTAATTTCCAATTAAATCAAATTAATTTTGATTTACTGGAGATTAATCAGCTACAAAACATTAGTTGAGTTCTTGCCTTAGGATGAAGAATTAAGCATTCCAATTTCACCTACAAGTCTAGTGAAAGTTACTTCATCCAAAGGTTTAGTAAAAATATCAGCTAATTATTTTTTTGTTGGAACAAAATTGAGCTCAATGGTACCATTTATAGCATGTTCTCTAATAAAATGATACCTTACATCAATGTGTTTTGTTCTAGAATGATTAACTAGATTAGCCACTATAGATATAGCACTAGTATTGTCACACATAATAGGAATTTTGTGTAACACTAGGCCATAATCTATTAGCTGATTTCTAATCGAAAGCACTTGAGCACAACAACTTTCTGCAGCTATGTATTCAGCCTCAGCTGTGGAAGTTGATACAGATTGTTGTTTCTTGCTGTACCAGGATACAAGTCTTTGTCCAAGAAATTGACAGCTTCCACTAGTGCTCTTCTTGTCAACCCTGCATCCATCAAAATCTGCATTCATGTAACCAACAACTTCAAAACCAGTTCCCTTAAAATACCATAATCCCAAGTTTGGAGTTCCCTTCAAATATCTGAAAATCGTCTTTACAGCCATCAAATGTGATTCTTTTGGATTGACTTCAAATCTAACACATAGACATATTGTAAACATGATGTCTGGTCTACTTGTTGTTAAATAAAGCAGTGATCCAATCATCCCTCTATAGCTTGAGATATCTATACTCTTGCCCTTTTTGTCTTCATCCAACTTTGTTGCAGTAGACATAGGTGTAGATGCAGGTGAACAATCAACCATACCAAACTTCTTCAATAGATCCTTGACATACTTAGTTTGGCTGATGAAGATACCATCACTTCTTTGACTGACTTGAAGTCCAAGGAAGTAACTTAGTTCCCCCATCATACTCATTTCATATTCACTTAGCATAAGCTTGGAGAATCTTAGGCAAAGCTTCTCATTGGTAGAACCAAAGATGATATCATCCACATAAATCTGAACTAGGATCATATATTTACCATGTTTCTTGTAGAATAGAGTCTTATCTATGGTACCTCTAGTAAAACCATACTTCAGTAGGAATTATGAAAGTGTGTCATACCAAGCTCTAGGTGCCTGTTTTAGTCCATATAGAGCCTTGAGTAACTTTTACACAAAATTTGGAAATTCTGGATCTTCAAAGCCAGGTGGTTGTTCCACATATACATCTTCTTCTAGCTCACCATGCAGGAAGGCACTCTTGACATCCATTTGATACACTTTAAAATTTGAATGTGCAGCAAATGCTAGAAAATTTCTTGTTGCTTCAAGTCTTACAACTGGAGCAAAAGTTTCATCATAATCAATTCCTTCCTCTTGTGAGTAGCCTTTTGCAACCAACCTTGCTTTGTTTCTGGTGACTATACCATTTTCATCCATCTTGTTCCTAAATACCCATTTTATTCCAATTATACTTTTATTCTTTGGTGCAGGAACCAATTTCCAAACTTTGTTTCTTTCAAACATATTCAGCTCTTCCTGTATGGAAGATATCTAATCAGGATCCAGTAAAGCTTCATCAATTTTTTTAGGCTCTACTTGAGACAGAAAATATGCATGTAGGCACTCATTAGCAGTTGCACTTCTAGTCCTCACACCAACAATATGATCACCAATAAATTCTTCTCTAGTGTGACTTCTATCCCACTTCCTTGTATGAGTTTATTGACTTGTGCCTTACTCATTTTCTTCATTGTTGGTATGACTGCTAGATCCTTCTTCTCTTTCTCCCCCTGAGTTTGTGCTATCAAAATCAGGTGTTTGAGATGAGCTTCCATTTTCATGATTTTTCCTGTTGAGTAGTCTCTTTATTTAATATTTATTGTGCATCAACTTCATCTTTCCCATCAGAATCACTATCAATGTTGAGGTTTTCAAATACAAGGGCTTCAGCTTCATTATCATCAAGGCATTCCAAGCCTGGACACTTGTCATCATCAAAATTCACATCTATGCTCTCCATAATCTTCTTTTAATCAATCACATAAACTTTGTAGGCTGCTTTTCCAGTGAATATCCCGGAAAAATTACTTCAAAAACCTTTGAGTCAAATTTTCCCACATATTCAGAGTTGTCTTTCAAAATATAACACTTGCTTCCAAACACATGAAGATTCTTTACAGTAGGCTTTCTTTTAGACATGATTGAGTAAGGTGATTTGCCATGTGCCTTGTTAATGAGGTATCTGTTCTGAGTGTAATATGCAGTGTTAACAGCCTCTTCCCAGAAACTTGCTGGAAGCTTGGCATCTTGCAGTATTGTTCCAGCAGCTTCAACTAATGTTCTGTTCTTTCTTTCAACTACTCCATTTTGTTGAGGTGTTCTAGCAGCTGAGAATTCTTGAACAATGCCCTTACTTTTACAGAATTCACTCAATGTTACATTTCTGAATTCTGTCCCATTATCACTTCTCAATCTTTTTCACAGTTGTGATCTTCAACCTATTTTTCTATCTTTTTGATGTGTTCAATTATGATGTGTGGAGTTTCATCTTTAGAGTGCATGAACTCTACCCAAGTGTATCTTGAGAAATCATCCACCATCACAAGTGCATATTTGTTCCTTGAAATTGATAAGACATTTACAGGCCGAAACAAGTCCATGTGAATAAGTTGCAATTGTGCGCTTATAGAATTCACAGTTTTTGACTTATGACTTGATCTTTTCATTTTTCCTTTCTCACAAGCTTCATAGACCTCAATTTGAGCAAATTCCAGTTTGGGCATGTCTCTTACTAACTCCTTTTTGACCAAGGTGTTAATTGCCTTGAGATTCAAGTTAGACAGCTTTTTATGACAAAACTTGTTTTGTTCTTCTGATGCCTTGGTGTAGAAATAACAAATACCATCCTTATTTGTTGAGTTCAAGTCTGCAACAAATAAGCTTCCTCTCATTGCTCCTTTCAGAGGAACTTCACCAGTTTTCTTGCTGATAAAAGTGCATTCTTCTTTGTTGAATAAAACTTCAAAGCCTTTGTCTGCAAATTGGCTAACATTGAGAAGATTCACTTCAAGACCAGCTACCAGTGCTACATCATCAATGACAATATTTTCAGAAATAATATTTCCATATCCCATTGTGAATCCTTTGCTGTTGTCTCCACAGGTCACCACAGGGCTAGCTTTCTCCTCAAACTATGATAGCAGGGCTTTATCACCTGTCATATTCCTGGAACATCCACTATCTATGATCCAGATGACTTTCTTCATTTTTCCCTGCACACAATGAGTTTTAAGTGTGTTTAGCAACCCAAACAGTGTTGGGTACTTTCTTCTTGTTAACTGATTTAGCAGAAGTAGAATGAGTAGTTTCAGATAAAATAGAGTTCATTGACTGTTGAGTATTTCCCATTTTGTTGTAGACCCAATTTTTGTTTCTTTGAGGTCTACTCTCAGTTTGTGACAACTTTTCATCACTTTTAAGTTGCAAGGAATGCAGCCAAACTTGTCACAGAATGAGTAGGGATCACTTGCACTTGCTTCATTATATTTGCAGGATCCTTCAATTGGCTTGCTAACTGCCTTTTTACAAAGGTGAGTTAGGTGATTCACAGAGCCACATTTTTCACACTTCTTTCTTGGAGCATCTGCAACATAAGAAAAATTGTTGTTTTTGTTTATCCCTATTTTCCCATTTTTATTTTTCTTTTTCTTTCTTGCATCTTCACTTTTGGTTTCTTTGACAGGTGTCTTGAGACTTTGTTTGTCCATGAGCTTCTTTTTGTCATTCATAGCATCATAGTCAAGGCCAATAGCAATGTTTGCACATGACTTATTTTTCTCATGGTACTGTCCAACCAGTTCAGATGCATTTCTGAAAGATTTCAGCTTCACTTCATTCTTTTCCAACTTCTTCCTTAGCACTGCTTCAATTTCATTTGCACACTTGAGCTTGTTCTTTAGATATGCATTTTCTTGTTTTAAAGCTTCAAGCTCCACCAACAATAATTCAGTTTCTTGCTTCTCACTTTCAAGCTTCTCATTTATCTTTGTTAATCTGCTAAATTCTTCATTAGCAGCAACCATGCTTGTATGGATGTGAAACATTTATGTGCTCATCTTCTCTACAGTTTCCTTATATTGATTCACATTTAAATCAATTGTGGTAAGAGTTGGTACATGTGATTTAGATGAGGATGATTCTCCTTGCTCCAAGGCCATGAGTTCATTGTTTCCAAATTCTTCATCTTCATCATTTTCAGAGTCATCCCAACTTTTACCCTCTGCAATATAAGCTTTACTTTGTTGTTTCTTTAGAAGAGCTTCATACTTTGCTTCAAGTTTAAGATAAGCTTTATCCTTCTTTGCTTTCTTGGGTTTCCTGCAATCTGTAGAAAAATGGCTCAACTCATCACAGTTGTAGCACCTTATCTTAGATCTGTCAACAGATCCAGTTTTGTGGCCATTCTTGCTATCAGAATTGTACTTCCCTTTTGTTTTCCAGCTTCTGTCTTAGTTGAAAAACTGTCCTTTGCCCTTGAAAAACCTTGGCTTCTTTACTCTGATGTTGGAGAATTTTCTAGCCAAATAAACCATTGACTGATCTAGCTCATCCAGTTCATCAAGAGTGTAGAACTCATCTTCATCCAATTCCAAAATGACTTGTTCCCGTGAATCATTTTTTCTTTGCTCACTTGTTGAGGCAACTGGTCAGTAGATGTTTGGCTTTCATTGACAATTAAAGCATTTGAGCCATCTACAACATGTCCTTGGCCAGATCTCAATGATTTCCTTTGAATTATTTCTAGTTCATATGTTTTGAGAATTCCATATAGAACTTCCAGTGTTATTCTGCTCAAGTCTCTCCCTTCCCTGATTGCTGAGATCTTCTGTTCCCAATGACCAGGGAGAGTAAGCAGGAACTTCAGGTTCACATCTTCAGCTTCATAGTATTTGTTATGGAGCTGGAAATCATTTATCAGCTTGTTAAACCTTTCAAACATATTTGTTATACTTTCCTTTGGCTTGGCCATGAAACCCTCATACTGTGAAATCAGTATCCTTCTTTGATTAGATCTAACTTCTTCAGTTCCCTCACACAATATCTCTATCTTTTCCCAAATCTATTTTACAGTGTCACAGTTGACAATGTTGTTATACATTACATTATCAAGTGACTTAATTAAGATTAACTGCACCACTATCCAGGGAGACTTTCTCTTTCTCAGGCTCAGAGTATTCCGTAGGGTCCTTGGGAGTATAATGAGCTGGAATAACCATATCTCCATATGTAGATTCCTCAACTCTAACCCTAGGAGTGAAGGGACCATTCTTTAGGATCTAAATGTAGAGTGGATTGGCCATCCTGATAAACAGCATCATTTTCTTTTTCCAAAGAGTGTAGTTAGCTTTGTCAAAGGTAGGAATTTTGATGCTACTGATTTTCTGTATTCATTCTTCCAAGATCTTGAATCTATTTACTTTCAGATTTTGCTCTGATACCACTTGTTAGGAAATGAATAACACACAGAGGGGGGGTGAATGTGTTTTTCTGTTTTTGAGCTTTTCTTGAATATTTTTGGTTGAACAAAGTAAATTTAATTTTGTAGAGATGATGTGTTAATGCAGTAAATAAACATGCGATACACAAGAACACAATCTTTTCAAAACTCACTTAATTTTTATATTAAAAATCAAGAATGTTTTGCTATAAAATTTTTAGGCTCTTTGTTTAAAGAGCTTAGCTTCTTCTTGAGAGAGTTACAAGATTTCTATCTAAATTGTTACAACTAACTGAAGGACCGGTGTTGACTTTAAAATTCAGTTAACTGCTGGTTTACACAGTGTACAATAAGACATATTATTAGCTTTTCTAAACTGTCACTTGTCATTTCTATTTATAGAAAAGTAACTCTTCCATTTCTGACTTAGCATATCTTTATAATCCTGTGATTATCTTGATCCTCCTCTATCAGTTAATCTTCATCATTGATCTTGCACATTCTTCAAGCTACTTTTTGTAGACTTGTCAATCCAGCTGGTTGGATTTATTTGTTGATTATTTATCTTGAATATTGAAATGGTCTGTGATTTTGTACTTTGAGAAATTCACTCGAGATCTCCAATTAGGCATATAAAGATCTTGACATCTCGATAAGTATAATGACTTATCGAGATCTCTAATGCTCTAGTGAATTTGACTTATAAAGGTCTCTGAATTCTCGAATGAAACTTTGGCTTGTCAAGATCTCTCAATATCATGTCTTCATTTTGACTTGTCGATAACTTAGAGTTCTCTAGTGAATTTTAACTTACCGATATCTCTGAGTTCTCTAGTGGACTTTGACTTATTGATAACTCAGAGTTCTCTAATGAATGTAGACTTGTCGATAACTCTGAGTTCTCTAGTGAAGAAATGACTTGTCGATATCTCCAACCTTCATGTCTTCTTGACTTATCGATATCTCTCTGAGTTCTCAAGTAGCTTTCCTGACTTCTCGATAAGTCATTTGGAGTTCTCGAATGACTTCTCTATAACACTAAATCTGTGACTTGTAGAGATCTTGATTTAGAGTATTTTTAACCAAACAGATTTATTCAACTCCAAGCTTCTTCAAAATTCTTTTGAGGCATGATCACCTTGATCTTTTTCCAGATAGAATCCTTAGGCTTAATACTGTTTCAGGAAAAAGACTCAAGTCTGCTCCTTTGCATTTTTACAGACTTTAAAATGTTACAAGTACAAATACAAACTAAGATAACAATACAACTTACTTAGGGTTGTCAATCTGACTTAAACTTGTTGAGATACAGGCATGTCTTGCACAACAATCTCCCCCAATTGGGGAGAGGATTGCATAACACACATTCATGCCTGTTAACAAGACTAACCCCAAACTTAACAGATTATGAAATGTAATAGTTCATTATTCTCCTTTGATCAGATGTCCATTTAGCTTTGCTTCACACTTTGATCAGGAACACTAATGATGTTGTCATCTTCAGTAATCTTTGACATCATCACTTATATATTACAATAGATTATGTCTTTAACCCTAGCATGTGATGGTGATGATAACTAATCAAATAACACGAAATTAGTATACGCTAACTTTCATTATACGTATACCCTACTACTAATCATCCACAATTAAGATAGAAGATAGCATACACCAGTTATTCTTAGACCCTATATGCCTAAAAGATTTGAAAATATAACGGTTTAAGAGAAAGTTATCTATCGTGTTTACATAGGGTGAATTAGATGGTTAAAATTACCCACGAATTATGCATGTCAATTCATACATAAACCCATGCTAGCATGGCAAGTTCTAAACCTCTATATTCACTGTAGTGTCAATAGAGATTAACAAATAATCTTAGATGTTAGCTACGCATCAAAGACAAATAAGCACAACCAAACTAGGAAATCATAAATCATCACACACTAAAGAATTAGAACAATTAACTATTGAAATCCATAGAATCCGCTAGAACCCCATGACAACGATTAGCTCATAATCGAACTCATCGTCACCATGGGTTCCAATGAAAACATGATAATGAATATAAGAGTATTAGGGTTTAAGATCGAAAACAAGCATCCAAAGTATCGACTATATTAAAGAATACAAAAGTCTTCTTCTATGTAGCCGTCTTGTGCTCTCTAGGTCTTCTCAATGTTCTCCCTTAGCTCCTTGTTGTTAAAAACATCTTTTTATCACTATATATAAGCCCATAGTGGACATGGACTCTTAAAATCATCAAATTCCACTCAAAACAGGATACTGGGGCAAAAAGAGCGGCACGGGCGCACTCAAATCAGCGCAGGCACGCTGGTTTACTGATTTCTAGGGCGCAGGCGCGCTGGTTTACTCATTTCTGGGGTGCGGGCGCGCTGGTTCTGGCGCGGGCGCGCTGGTTCTGGCGCGGGCGCGCCTGCCTTCTGGTGATTTTCTGACAGTTCTTCTTTTGACCGTATCTTGAGTTCTGCTCGTCAGAATTAGGCGATTCAACTGCCCACGCGAAGATAACGAGATTCTCTACAACTTGAGAATTGCCTAGACTTAAAAATCTGATCTCTTATCAGCATAAAATCCTTGTAAAGACCTTTCCTCCTACGATTGATGCCCTGCAATGCAATTTACACAAAAACACATTAAAAATACCAAATACTTGAGTCCAAAACACCAACTTAAGCTTGAAATGAAGCATTCCAAGTGGATATAAATTCCACTTATCACACCCCCAAACTCAAATTGATGCTTGTCCTCAAGCTTAAACAGACTCAAAACTATGACAAAGCAAATGCATGAATGCAACTACGTGAAAATGTAACGATCCCCTCAGAATAACCATAACCAACCAATAAGCGAATGTCTCGAAGAATGCAATGACTTTAAATAGAGTTCAATCAAATCCCACAAACTAACTTACAACTCAAAAATGTGTGTGTGTGCGACGTTTAACAGATATCCTCTCAATAGTAGATCAATAACTATAACTTATATTTCATCAAAACAATCACAAATTTATAAATAGAATAGACGTTAAAAACATAATGACTCACAACACCTCTTTTTTACTAGATTTATACAAGGATTCATGCCATATATTGAACACGTTACAAATATGCTTATTTGACCGTGCAATGAATGAGGTCCCACAAGACTTATACAATAATACCCATGTAGCGAGCGTTAGGTTAGCGGATCCCAGACTATCAAAGCCTTAGGTCACTAGGCACAAAATCCCCTAAAACTTAATATCTCGAGTATTAAAGAGCTCACCTTTGGTCAAATATGCATCAACACGTATATTTTTTTTTCTTTTTTTTTCTTTTCTTTTTATTTTTTTTCTTTTCAATGATTTCTGAATGAGTGTGCTTCGCTCCATCTCCTTCAACCCTAGACTACTCATATGAGCCGGCTACTAGCCATTTGACACCTAGCCTTATTCACAACTGGCAATGAAATCCTGCTTTTTTCCAGTTTAAAAATCAGTTCTCCTACGTCATTACCAGAATAACAAAAATTCTAAATATAACCAAGTGATTAAATCTCAACAAATAAAAAGTATGATCATGATCTAGATCAAAAGCAACATATAAGACTTGTGAATTTTTTTTCTGGGCATGCAAATCAATTCATTAAGACTTAAAACATCCATCTATTCGACATCACTACACTCAAATCAACATCAACCAATCAATCAGAAACAGCGCAACCTAAGGGAGCATGTTATATGCATGCAAATGCAACTAAATGGACTCACATAATAACACGAACAAAAATGCAAACAAAAATGACCTAAATGAACAATCATGCAAAAATATGAATGAAATACACTAAACATGCAATATGAATCTATATGGACACAACACAAACTAATCCTTACATTATCACCCCCAAACTTAAAATATTCAATGTCCTCATTTAAGGTAATTAAGGATTCAATGCATAGCTAGTCGTCAGGAGGATCGCCTTCCTCAGGTGGAGAATCAGGCGGCGGGTAAACAGAATCAACTCCAAATACAGGCCAATCGACCTCGACACTAGTGGCCCGGAAAATAGTACCCAAAGCCTGTGTAAGATCTGCAGCAAAATGACTGTGAATGTCATGCATGGCCTCCATACGCCTAGTCAATCACCTGTACTTCTCAACACCAACACCAGTCCTATCAACTACCTGCTACACATGAGAAGAACCCTCTATAGGCACGGGAGGATCCGTTCGGCCACCCTCTACATCATCAAATATATATCCCAAGCCCTTGTCATGGGGTGCACCTAAGAATGCATAACTCAAGTGATCTGGCAGTGGGTTGAGCTCAAGTATGGGAGCTTCTTCAATAGATGGTTCAAAATGCTCCTCATAATCTTTCAGCTTTGTTAATCGAAGAAACTCGAATGGCAAATCCATCCCCTTTTTCCATGGAGAAATATTCAAATACTGCAGTTGCTCTGCCATTTCTTCATCTTTACTATCAGATTCCCCTATTAAGGCTCTCTCTAAAGTATCCGACTTTAGCACTTGCTCAAGTTCTGAATTCACTACAGAATCGACCATCTCTACTTTAAAGCATTCGTCTTCATCAGTTAGAAATTTTGTTGCTTTGAACACATTAAAGGTGACCTCCTAATCTAGAATCCTCAATATAAGCTCTCCCTTCTGCACATCGATCAGAGTTCGGCTAGTAGTTAAGAATGGTCTCCCCAAGATAATGGGAAACTTCTTATCTTCCTCAAAGTCCAGAATTAAAAAATCAGCAGGAAAGATGACTTTGTCCACCTTAAGCAAGATATCCTCCATTATTCCTCGCGGATAAGTGATGGAGCGGTCAGCTAGTTGCAATGACATGTATGTCGGTTTCGGATCAGGTAGACCAAGCTTCTTGAATATAAAAAAGGGCATCAGATTGATGCTAGCTCCAAAATCACACATACATTTGTCGAAAGACAAGTTCCCAATAGTACAAAGAATAGTGAAACTTCCAGAATCTTTAAGCTTTGGAGGCAATTTCTGTTGCAGAACTGCACTACACTCTTCCGTTAGAGCAACGGTTTCCAATTCCTCAAGCTTCACCTTCCGCGAGAGAATACCTTTCATGAACTTCGCATAGCTCGACATTTGTTCTAGAGCTTCTACAAAAGGTATGTTGATGTTCAACTTCTTGAAAACCTCCAGAAATTTGGCGAATTGCTTATCAAAATTTTACTTTTGAAGCCTTTTAGGATATTGGGGAGGTGGGTAGACTTGTTTATCTCCTGTATTATGCTCAGGAGTAGTGTTTTCATCATCATTCTTCTTCAGTTTCGCTTCGCAATCCTTTTTCTCAGCTGAATCAGCAAAAATTGCATATTCTGAAATTTTGGAGGGCGCGGGCGTGTTGCAATATGTTAGTCGCTAAACACGTGCTAATAATACACGCAAGTATATGAGTTCGTAAGTAGTATAGAATCTTTTCTAGTTCGTTCCCATAGAGACTGTATTGGTTAACTATCTAATTTATGCACCTAAGCAACAATGTATGGTTATTATCCAATGCTAAGACGATAATAAATTGAGATTGTTTATAACTAAGAATTACGCTAACAATTATAACTACGAGAATAAGATTAAGTGAATTAATATATATGACAAACATGGGATTCTAACTTCATTAAATACTTCATTCAATAGCCTTATTATTCTTAACCTTAGCATGTAATGGTAATGACACTAATCAGATAACACGAAACTGATAAACGCCAACTTTTGTTGCACGAGTCCCATTCTACCAGACATCCACAAAAGAGATAGAAGCTGAATAGGCACCAATTGTATTGAGACCCTATATGTTGATAGAATTTGACAACATAACGGTTTAAGTATAAGTTATCTATCTTGATTACATAGGGCAAGTAAGATGGTTAAAATTACCTACGAATCATGCATAACAAATACATGACCTATGCTAGCATGGCAAGTTCTAAATCCTTAAATTCATTTTCGCTTCATTAAGAATTAACACACTATCTTATAAGTTCGTGAAGCTCATAAGACGAATACGCACAACCAATACTAGGATATCATACAATCACCACATACTAAGGCATCAAACAAATTAACTAAAGAAATCCATAAATAAATCCGCTAGAACCCAACGATAACGATTAGCCCATAATTGGACTCATCCTCAATGTGGGTTCTGATGAAAACATGATATAACAAACGTAGTCTTTATAGGAATAAATAAAACCAAGTACAAACAAGAGTATAGGTTCAACAAAACAAGAATAAGCATCCAAATTACAACTCAAAACAAAGATTCACAAGAATAAACTAGATCGTCTTCGCCTTTGTTGAATTGTGCTAAAGGTCTCTTGCCGTCTTCTCCTTGCGCTCTGGTCCGTCTCTTACTTGATATCTATTAAAAATGACCTAATATGAATATATATATAGCAGCCCTCAACAATCTGGAAGCCTTCTATTAAAAATGACCTAATATGAATATATATATATAGCAGCCCTCAACAATCTGGAAGCCTTCCCTTTTAGAATTATAGTAGAAACAGGATTCTGAAATTTGGCCTCGGCGCGGTTGCACGCTATCACAGCGCGGGTGCGCCGTCCTTCTAGGAAAAACTTAGATTTCTTTTTAAATCTTGCTGCTTCGAGCCAGCTTTCCACGAGCTTTTATTCCAACACCACCTGGACACCAAATTAGCACCAAAACAATGCTAATTCACCTGATTACCTGAATAGTGCCTGAAATGCATAAACACTAGAAAACACATTAAAACACTTAACAACTTGAGTACAAATATACCAATTCAAAGCTTATTAGAGCATAATAAAGTGTCATATATTCCACTCAACATAGCCCCAAACTTGAATCGATGCTTGTCCTCGAGCATAAACAGACTCAAAGAACGAGAAACAAAAATGCATGAATGCAACTATATGAATGCAATGATCCCCAATAGAATAACTCATCCAACTAACAAGCAACATATCAACAAATGCAGTTATTCGCATGAAGATCAAACAGATCATACAAATCAACTTACAAACTAGAGACGTGCGTGTGTGAAGATGCTTATAGATATACTATCGCAACTAGATCAATAATCATGACTCAATACTCATCAAGGCAATCGCAAGGTTATAAATAAAATAAAAAGCTATACTCAAAATAACTTATAACACTTCAATTCTTATATTGGAGTTTTATACGGATTCATGTGTTTATTCACAACAAAACAATACAAGTATGCTTATTTGATCGTGCAATGAGTGAGGTCCACAAAAGATTTATACAATAACACCCATGTAGCGAGCATTAGGTTATCGGATCCCAGACCATAAAAGCCTTAGGTCACTAGGCACAAAGTCCCCCAAGAACTTAATAACTCGAGTACTAAAGAGCCCACTCGTGATCAATTATACATATCACTTATTCTTTTTTTTTCCTTTTTTTCTTTTTTTCTTTTCTTTCACAATTTCTGAATGAGTGTATTTCGCTCCATCTCATTCAATCCTAGACTGCTCATAAAAATATGAGTCGGCTACTAGCCATTTGACACCTAGCCACATAACTAGCAATGAAATCCATTGTATAAATGGGTGCCATTGTATAAGTCTTTTGTGGACCTCACTCATTGCACGGTCAAATAAGCATTATTGTTGTGTTGAATAAAAAGCATGATTCCGCAATAAGCTCCAGTAATCTTGAAGTGTTTAAGTCATTTTGTGCCTAGAATTTTATTCTTCATATAATCATGTGATTGCCTTGAGGATAGTCGAGTTATGACAATTGATCTAGTTTCGAAGCATATCTATTATGGAATTTTTTAGTTAGTTGTTTAATACCTTAGTGTGTGATGATTGTATGATATCTAGTATTAGTTGTGCTTATTCGTCTTATGTGCGTCGCGAACATATAAGATAGGGTGTTAATCTCTTGTGAAGCGACGGTGGATCTTGAGATTTAGAACTTGCCATGCTAGCATAGGTTCATGTATGAGTATGCATGATTAGTGGGTAACTCTAACCGTTTTACTTGCCCTGTGTAATCATAAGGAATAACTTGTGCTTAAATCGTTATGTTGTCAAATTCTGTAGACATATAGGGTCTCAACATAATTGATGACAATTCAACTTCCATCTTAATTGTGGATGTTTGGTAGAATGGTATTAGTACAATGAAAGTTGGTTTTTATCAGTTTCGTGTTGTTCGATTAATTTCATCACTGTTACATGCTAAGGGTAATAACAATAGCTATTAAAGGAGGTAGTAATGAAGTTATGATCTCATGTGTGTTTAATATTGTTAATTCAAGTGTCAATTAAGTGTTTAATTCTCGTAGTTAATTCTAGTTAATAATTAGTTAATCAAATTCTTGTGTTATTGTCTTGACATTGAGAAGTAATCATACATTGGTGAGTGAGTGTTAATTGAGCATAATTAGTCTGAGTCTCTGTGGGAACGAACTAGAAAGTATTCTATATTACTTGCGAATGTGTATACTTGCGTGTATTATTAGCGCGTGTTTTCCGCCCTAACAACTCCACCGTCCTTCCTCGCACCACAGTGAAGCCATTCTTCTCGGCCTTGGCATTCGCATAAAACTCGCAAACCACACTCATAGGCACAGCAGCTGGTGCCTCGCAAAAAAGAACCCAACCCATCTCCAAGATCATCTCCAAAAGCTTACCATCATTCCCAGATGGCAGGAAACCTCTCTCCTTAGCAATAGGCTTCGCGAGATGCCTCGTGTACTCCTTCTCAGCCTCTGGAGTAGAAAACCAGGGCCTCACACCACTCGAAGTTGAAAAATTGGTGGCGCTGCTATCGACTTTAGTTTTTTGTCTCTTGGGTGCCTGGAAATTGATTAGAGAGAATAAGAGTTGTGTTTGAGAGAGAATTTGTGTTTGAGAGTTTGTCAATTGGTGAAGAAGTTTGTGTATGAGGTGTGTGTATATATAGGTGGTGAAAAGAGAATTAGATATGGAATAGAAGTGGGATTTGATTATGGGAATAATGGGAGTAATGGGTTTGATTTGGAGAGGGAATTATGGGATGTGGGGGAGTAAAATTCGGTTGGGAATTGATTTTGGGAAAAAAATCCCGTTTTCCCCCCTTAGCTGCCTTTTATTTTTTTCCAAAGTCGGGACACGGCGCGGCCGCGTGCTGGGATGGCGCGGGCGCGCGCTACTTCTGCCAAACTGGCGCGGCTGCGTGTTGTAACAGGGCGGGCGGGCGGTGTTTCTGTGTAAATGGCGCGGCCGCGCACTGGGACAGCACAGGCGCGCCAGGCTCTTGTAGTCAGACCTGAATTTTTCCATATTTTTGATTTTTTGTGATTTTCTCTTTTCTTCTTGCTTCCTCTACTTACTAATGTACAACAAACTTGGGTTGCCTCTTAAGAAGCGCTTCTTTTACGTCTCTAGCTCAACGTAGAATCTCGAGATCAAGTGGACAATAAAATGGCACTAACCACCTCGCGGGTTGCCGTGTCACCATTATAATGCTTTAACCGTTGACCATTTACCTTGAATGCTTGTCCCAGATCATTCTCAAAAATTTCCACCGCTCCATGTGGAAACACGGTTTTGATCCATCTTGACTTTAACTTTTCAGGAAAAAGACGGAGATGAGAGTTGAATAAAAAGAACTTGTTTCCCTGGCACAAATTTATTGAGCACTAAACCCCGATCGTGCCACTCTTGACTTTCTCCTTAAACATCTTGTTGTTTTCATAAGCTTAAAGTCGAAACTCGTCAAGTTCATTCAACTGAAGCATCCTCTTCTTTCCAGCCGCATCCAAGTCCAGATTCAATTTCTTCAAAGCCCAATATGCTTTATCCTCGAGCTCCACAGGCAAATGACACCCCTTACCATAGACCAACTGAAATGGCGACATTTCCAATGGGGTCTTATATGCTGTTCTATACGCCCAAACAGCTTCATCAAGCTTCAAAGACCAATCCTTCCTTGATGGACATACCACTTTCTCCAAAATACGCTTGATTTCTCTGTTAGATACCTCAACTTGACCATTTTTCTGAGGATGATAAGCCGTAGCGATGCGATGTTTCACATTATACCTTTTCATCATGGCAGTGAACTTGCGATTGCAAAAATGTGACCCCTCATCACTGATTATGACTCTTGGAGTTCCAAACCTTGTGAATATCTGTTTGTGCAGAAAATTAAGCACCACTTTCACATCATTTGTTGGCAACGCCTTAACTTCAACCCATTTCAACACATAATCAACTACCAACAAGATATACTGATTGTTACAAGACGAGACAAATGGCCCCATGAAGTCAATTCCCCAAACATCGAAGACCTCAACCTCGAGAAGCACATTAAGAGGCATCTCATCCTTCTTAGACATATTACCCATACGTTGACATCGATCACATTTCAAAATGAACTGATGAGCATCTTTAAATAATGTTGGCCAAAAGAAACCTGCTTGAAGAACACGAGCTGCTGTCTTTTCTCCACCATAATGTCCTCCATAAGCCGTTGAGTGGCAATCTCGCAAGATCCCCCCTGTTTCGCTGTAAGGAATACATCTCCTGATGATTTGGTCAGCTCCTTGGCGAAAAAAATGGCTCATCCCACATATACCACTTCACCTCATGAAGAAACTTCTTCCTTTGAGCATAAGATAAGTCGGGAGGCATGATCTTACTCACAAGGTAGTTCACAATTTTTGCAAACCACGGCTCTTCTTCCTGCACTCCAAACAGCTGCTCGTCGGGAAAAGACTCATTTATCAATGTCTTGTCCAATGAAGTAACATTAGGATTCTCTAAATGTAAGAGATGATCAGTAACTTGATTTTTAGTTCCTTTTCTGCCCTTGATCTCTAGTTCAAATTCTTGGAGAAAAAGAAACCATCGAATCAATCTAGGCTTCGAGTCCTTCAATGAGACGAGATATCGAATGGCGACGTGATCAGTGAAAAATGTCACCTTAGTCCCAAGTAGATAAGATCGAAATTTCTCAAAACCGTAGACAATAGCCAAAAGTTCTTTCTCCGTAGTAGTGTAATTCAGTTGAGCACCATTTAGAGTCTTACTAGCGTAGTAGCATACATGAAATATATTGTTCATTCTCTGCCCAAGAACTGCTCCAACTGCATAGTCACTTGCATCACACATCATCTCAAAAGGCTCATTCCAATCAGATGTAGTTATGGTAGGTGCCATAATTAGACTCTTCTTCAATGTCTCAAAAGCTGCAAGGCACTCGTCATCGAATTTAAAAGGAACATCTTTCTCTAACAGACTGCACAAAGGCTTTGAAATTTTCAAGAAATCCTTGATGAAATGCCTGTAGAAACCCGCATGACCAATAAAACTGTGAATTCCCTTAAGAGAAATTGGTGGAGGAAGATTCTCAATGACCCCCACCTTGGCCTTGTCCACCTCTAGGCCTTTATTAGAAACCTTGTGCCCAAGAATAATGCCCTAACGCACCATAAAATGATATTTCTCCCAATTTAGAACCAGATTGGTCTCAACACACCTCTTGAGAACGTGTCCCAGATTCTGCAAGCATTCATCAAAAGAATCGCCAAAAACTGAGAAGTCGTTCATGAACACCTCCACATTATGGCCAATCATGTCAGAAAAGATAGCCATCATACATCTCTGAAATGTGACTGGTGCACCACATAGACCAAAAAAAACTCGTCTGAAGGCGAAAGTACCAAATGGACTAGTGAAGGTAGTCTTCTCCTGATCTTCTGGTGCGATACAAATCTGATTGTAACCCGAATAGCCATCCAGAAGACCGTAATATTCATGACTGGCCAACCTGTCAAGCATCTGATCAATGAAGGGCAATGGGAAGTGGTCCTTCCTGCTGGCTTTGTTCAGCTTCCGATAGTTCATGCAGACTCTCCACCCCATGATTGTCCGTGTAGGAATAAGCTCATTCTTCTCATTTGCCACCACAGTAATTCCACCTTTCTTTGGTACACATTGAACCGGGCTTACCTATGAACTGTCAAAGATAGGATAGATGATCCCTGCATCTAGCCACTTCAAAATTTCCTTCTTCACTACTTCCTTCATGATAGGATTAAGTCTTCTTTGCTGCTCGATTGTAGGCTTGCTACCTTCCTCTAGCAGAATTTTATGTATGCAGTAAGAAGGGCTGATCCCCTTGATATCTGCTATAGTCCATCCAATTACCGATTTAAACTCTCTCAGAATCCTCAAAAGCTTTTCCTCATCACTACCTGAAAGGTCAGATGCAATAATAACAGGAAGAGTAGATGCATCACCTAAAAATGCATACCTCAAATGCTTAGGTAAAGGCTTAAGCTCAAGAGATGGAGCTTCCTCAATAGAAGGCTTGAGGCATTTAGGAGCTTTGTTCAATTCTTCCATTCCAAGAGATTCAAAAGGCATATCAATCTTCCTCTTCCAGGGAGAAGCATTCAAATATTGCAATTATTCTTTACCTTCGTCATCTTCACTATCTGAATTCCCCAATAAGGCTTTTTCTAAGGCATCATACCTTAGCAATTGATCAAGTTCCGATATGACCACTGAATTGACCAACTCCACTTTTAAGCACTCCTCATTATCAGTAGGAAATTTCATAGCATTGAACATATTAAAAGTAACATCATGATCCAGCACTCGCATTGTAAGCTCACCCTTCTGCACATCTATCAAGGTTCGACCAGTTGCCAAGAAAGGTCTTCCCAAGATTATGGGAATCTTCTTATCCTCTTCGAAATCAAGAATTACAAAATCAGCAGGAAAGATGAGTTTATCAACCTTGACCAGGACATCCTCCACAATACCACGCGGATATGTAATAGAACGGTCGGCCAACTGCAACGTCATATACGTCGGTTTAGGATCAGGTAGATCCAACTGCTTGAAAATTGACAAAGGCATCAGATTGATGCTAGCTCCCAAGTCACATAAACATCTGTCAAAAGACACTTTTCCAATAGTACATGAAATAGTGAAGCTTCCGGGATCTTTAAGCTTTAGAGGTAACTTCTGTTGCAGCACAACACTGCATTCCTCCGTGAAAGCGACAATCTCTGAATCATCTAGCTTCACTTTCCGAGAGAGAATACCTTTCATAAACTTTGCAATACTAGGTATCTTCTCGAGAGCCTCAGCGAAAGGTATGTTGATATGAAGTTTCTTGAACACCTCCAGAAACTTCTCAAATTGCTTGTCCATCTTTTTCTTCTACAGCCGCTTAGGAAAAGGCGGTGGAGGATAGATCTATTTCTCCCATGTATTACCCTCAGGAGGAGTGTGCTCAACAGTAGTCTTCCTTGGTTCCACTTCTTCATCCTGCTGCTTTGCTTTTTTCCCAGCCCCAGTTTCTTCAGTTAACTCTTGGTTTTGTACGGGATTTGCAACCTTCTCAGACCTCAAAGTGATTGCCTTTACCTGCTCCTTAGCTTCCCTCTTTCCTGGCACTTCAGTGTCACTACGCAATGTACCAGGTTGACGATTTAGCAAGGCATTGGCAATTTGCCCAATCTGATTTTCCAAGGTCTTGATAGAAACAGCTTGACTCTTTCACATAAGCTTCAACTCCTCTAATTCAGTTTTTTCATTAGCTTGTTACAGCTGGAGTTGTTGTCTTGGTGCATACTGCGGTTGCTAAAAACCAGGGGGTGTACTGCTTAGCTGGATACTGCTGATAAGGCTGTTGAACCGCATTCTGAGCGTTGCTCCAACTGAAATTAGGATGATTGCGGTTGTTAGGATGATAGGTGGCCGACACAGGTTGTTGTGATCGCTGGAAGTTTCTCACGAACTGAGTTGATTCACTGGAAATTGCACACTGATCAGTCTCACGGGCACTAGCACAAAGCTCACAGACACTAGTGATTTGATTAACTCCATAATTAGCCAAAGTGTCCACCTTTATTGTCAAAGCCTTAAGTTGGGCAGTGATAGCAGTTGCTGCATCCAACTCCAGAATTCCTGCTACTTTTCCCTGAGTCAGTCTCTGGGAAAGGATTTTGGTACTCATTAGCAGCCATCAGTTTAACAAGTTCATAAGCTTCATCGTAGCTCTTAGCCCACAAGGCTCCTCCTGATGCTGCATCAAGTATGGGTCTAGAAGTAGCACCCAATCCATTGTAGAAACAGTTGATAATCATCCAATCAGGCATGCCATGGTGTGGGCACTTCCTTATCATCTCCTTATATCAATCCCAAGCCTCATACAGAGATTCTCCAGTTTGTTGAGCAAACTGAGTAAGAGCATTCCTGATTGTTGCAGTCTTCGCCATTGGGAAGAATTTAGTGAGAAACTTTTGAGCAAGATCTTCCCAAATGGTGATAGACCCTGCTGGTAGAGAATGTAACCAGCACTTAGATTTGTCCCTCGGAGAAAAGGGGAAGAGTCGTATCTTAATAGCATCCTCAGTCACATCGTTAAATTTAAAAGTGTCGCAGATCTCGATGAAATCCCTGATGTGCATGTTGGGGTCTTCAGTAGGAGAACCCCCAAACTGAACTGAGTTATGTATCATCTGAATCGTGCTCGACTTAATCTCAAAAGTGTTAGCCCTGATGGCTGGTCTGATGATGTTAGACTGAATGTCATTAATCTTAGGCTTAGAATAGTCCATCAAAGCCTTCGGATTTTCTGCTTGATCACCCATAGCTACTACAATTGGCTCTTCAACTTTCTCTTCTTCCTCTAACTTTTTTTCTTCCTTAAAAACTTCCCTACGAACTACCACAAGTTCTTCCTCTGCTTTATCCAGTGTTCTCTTACGAGTAAGCGAACGCGTATGCATGCACCCTCGCTAGAGTACCTGAAACCAGACAAGGAACAAATAAGTAACAATGTCCGACTCAATGAACTTTAACGACCACTGATAGAAGGCACATAAACTATAAATTAACACTGCAGTCCCCGGCAGCGGTGCCAAAAACTTGCTAGTCGCTAAACATGCGCTAATAATACACGCAAGTATACGAGTTCGCAAGTAGTATAGAATCTTTTCTAGTTCATTCCCACAGAGACTGTATTGTCTAACTATCTAATTTATGCACCTAAGCAACAATGTATGGTTATTATCTAATGCTAAGATGATAACAAATTGAGATTGTTTATAACTAATAATTACACTAACAATTATAACTACGAGAATAAGATTAACTGAATTAATATATATGACAAACATGGGATTTCAACATCATTAAATACTTCATTCAATATCCTTATTATTCTTAACCTTAGCATGCAATGGTGATGACACTAATCAGATAACACGAAACAGATAAACGCCAACTTTCGTTACACGAGTACCATTCTACTAGACATCCACAAAAGAGATAGAAGCTGAATAGGCACCAATTGTATTGAGATCCTATATGTCTATAGAATTAGACAACATAACGGTTAAAGCACAAGTTATCTATCTTGATTACATAGGGCAAGTAAGATGGTTAAAATTACCTACGAATCATGCATAACAAATACATGACCTATGCTAGCATGGCAAGTTCTAAATCCTTAAATTCACATTCGCTTCATTAAGAATTAACACACTATCTTATAAGTTCGCGACGCTCATAAGACGAATACGCACGACCAAAACTAGGATATCATACAATCACCACATACTAAGGCATCAAACAAATTAACTAAAGAAATCCATAAATAAATCCGCTAGAACCCCATGATAACGATTAGCCCATAATCGGACTCATCCTCAAAGTGGGTTCCGATGAAAACATGATATAAAAAATGTAGTCTTTATATGAATAAATAAAACCAATTACAAACAAGAGTATAGGTTCAGCAAAACAAGAAACAAGAATCCAAATTACAACCCAAAATAAAGATTCACAAGAATAAACTAGATCGTCTTCGCCTTTGTTGAATTGTGCTAAAGGTCTCTTTTCATCTTCTCCTTGCGCTCTGGTCCGTCTCTTACTTGATATCTATTTAAAACGACCTAATATGAATATATATAGCAGCCCTCAACAATCTGGAAGCCTTCCCTTTTAGAATTATAGTAGAAACAGGATTCTGAAATTCAGCCTCGGCGCGGCCGTGCGCTATCACAGCGCGGGCGCGCCGTCCTTCTAGGAAAAACTCAGATTTCTTCTTAAATCTTGCTGCTTCGAGCCGGCTTTCCATGAGCTTTTATTCCAACACCACCTGGACACCAAATTAGCACCAAAACAATGCTAATTCACCTGATTACCTGAATAGTGCCTGAAATGCAAAAACACTAGAAAACACATTAAAACACTTAATAACTTGAGTACAAATATACCAATTCAAAGCTTATTAGAGCATAATAAAGTGTCATAAATGCCACTCAACACAATAGGGTACGGGCGCACTGCAATAGGGCGCGGGCGCGCCTGCATTCTAAAAAAATGGGCGCGGGCGCGCTCACCTTCTGGAATTGTTTTTCAGATTAAGCATTTTCATAATTTTGAGGGCTCGCGACCGTCCCAGACCTCAAGGTGATTGCGTTCACCTATTCTTTAACTTCCCTTTTGCCTGGATTGGCTTCTGTATCACTAGAAAGCGTTCCTGGTGGTCGATGCAATAAGGCGTTAGCAATTTTCCCTATTTGATTATCCAGAGTTTTGATTGAAACCGCTTGGCTTTTGCACATTAGCCTCAACTCCTCCAATTTAGATTTTTCATTAGAAGATTGACTGGCACTTACATACGGTTGTTGTTGAAGTTGGAGTTGTTGTCTTGGTGCATATTGTTGCTGAAAACCAGGAGGGTTGAATTGCTTGGCTCCAAACTGCTGATAAGGCTGTTGCATCGCATTCTGGATTGTTGCTCCAGCTGAAGTTAGGATGATTCCGGTTGTCAGGATGATAAGTATCTGGAACTGGTTGTTGCGATCTCTGAAAGTTTCTCACAAACTGAGTTGATTTCCTAGATATAGCGCATTGCTCAGGAGCATGTGAACCTGCACAAATCTCATAAACACTTGTCCTCTGATGAACTCCATATTTGGTCAGAGAATCGATCTTCATAGACAACACCTTTAGTTGAGCAGTGATAGTTGTAGCTGTATCCACCTCCAGAATTCCTGCTACCTTGCCTTGTGGTAGTCTCTGAGTTGGATTATGATATTCATTAGCAGTCATCAATTCAATTAGCTCGTAAGCTTCATTATAGCTCTGAACCCATAAGGCCCCACCTGATGCTATATCAAGCATGGGTCTTGATTGTGCTCCCAAACCATTATAAAAGCAATTGATGATCATCCAATCAGGCATTTCATGATGAGGACACTTCCTAAGCATCTCATTGTATCACTCTCAAGCTTCACATAAAGATTATCCTGATTGCTGCACAAATTGAGTAAGAGCATTCCTGATTGCAGCTGTTTTTGCCATAAGGAAGAATTTAGTAAGAAATATTTGAGCGAGATCCTCCCAAGTAGTGATAGAACCTGCTGGTGGAGAGTGTAACCAACACTTAACTTTATCCTCAGAGAAAAAAGGGAAAAGTCTCAGCTTCACAGCATTTTCAGAAACATTGTTGAACTTGAAGGTCTCACAGATCTCGATGAAATCCCTAATGTGCATGTTGGAATCTTCCGTTGGAGAACCCCCAAACTGGAATGAATTCTGTACCATTTGAATCGTGCTAGACTTGATTTCAAAGGTATTAGCAGTAATGGTTGGTCTGAAAATGTTATACTGAATGTCATTGATTTTCGGTTGACAATAATCCATCAATACTTTCGTTTCTGCAACTGGTTCTCCCATTGCAATAAAAACTTCTTCTTCAACTTTTTCCTCTTCTTCAAAAACTTATTTTACTTCTTCTTCAACTTCGTCTAGTGTTTCCTTACGAGATTGAGAACGTGTTCACATACACGCTCTCTAGAGTACCTGAAACACACTAACAAAGTAAACCTTGTAAGAAAATAATCCGAGTCAGTGAACTTTGATGACCACTTGACAAGCACATAAACTAAAATTAACACCGAGTCCCCGGCAGCAGTGCCAAAAACTTGTTCGCTGTAATTCCAACGCGAAAATACACGCAAGCTTACGCGATCACAAGTAGTATAAGATATAAGTCAAGTTCGTTCCCACGGAGAATCGGTTTAGGTTAAGTTCAGATTATGCACCTATGCAACAATGTATGATTATCATTCAATGTTAAGACAAGTAACAATTTGAGTTTTGATTTAACTAAAAGATTATACTAAATAACATTAACTAAGAGAATTATGATTGAATTACCTATATGAGAATAAATATGGGATTCTAGCTTCATTAAATACTTCATTCAAATTTTATGTCTTTAACCCTAGCATGTGATGGTAATGACAACTAATCAGATAACACAAAATTAGTATACGCTAACTTTCCTTATACGTATATCCTACTACTAAGCATCCACAATTAAGATAGAAGATAGCAGACATCATTTATGCTTAGACCCTATATGTCTATAAGATTTGAAAATATAACGGTTTCAGAGCAAGTTATCTATTGTGATTACATGGGGTGAATAATATGAATAAAATTACCCACGAATTATGCATGTCAATTCGTACATAAACCTATGCTAGCATGGAAAGGTCTAAACCTCTATATTCACTTTCGCTTCAATAGAGATTAACAAACAATCTTAGATGTTAGCTACGCATCAAAGACGAATAAGTACAACCAAACTAGAAAATCATAAATCACCACACACTAAAGAATTAGAACAATTAACTATTGAAATCCATAGATAAATCTGCTAGAACCCCATGATAACGATTAGTTCATAATCGAACTCATCGTCACCATGGGTTCCAATGAAAACATGATAATGAATATAAGAGTATTAGGGTTTAAGACAAATCGAAAACAAGCATCCAAAGTATCGACTATATTAAAGAATACAAAAGTCTTCTTCTCCGTAGCCGTCTTGTGCTCTCTAGGTCTTCTTATTGTTCTCCATCGGCTCCTTATTGTTAAAAAAACGTCTTTTATCACTATATATAAGCCCCTAGTGGACCTGGACTCTTAAAATCATCAAATTCCACTCAAAACAGGATTCTGGGGCAAAAGGGGGGCGCAGGCACGCTCAAATAAGTGTAGGCGCGCTGGTTCTGGTGCGGGCGTGCCTGCCTTCTGGTGATTTTCTGACAATTATTCTTTTGGCCGTATCTTGAGAATTTGCTCGTCAGAATTAGGCGATTCAACTGCCCACGCGAAGATAACGAGATTCTCTACAACTTGAGAATGTCCTAGACTTCAAAATCTGATCCCTTATCAGCATAAAATCCTTGTAAATCCCTTTCCTCCTACGACTGATGCCCTGCAATGCAATTTACACAAAAACACTTCAAAAATACCAAATACTTGAGTCCAAAACACCAACTTAATCCTGAAATAAAGCATTCCAAGTGGATATAAATTCCACTTATCACCTATGCAGAATTACTTATGAAAGATCAAATTTTTAAGCAATCTTTAGTTAAGGGCTTGATAATTGAGCCCCGTGATTTACTGCATAGAGAACAAGACCAAGAGACGGTGTGGTTTGTTACACACAAATTCAGTTCCAGCCCAACTTTGTTTATTTCCTTTAATTTTATATTTTAAATATTTAGTATATATATTAGATATTATATATATTATATTATATTACATTTATATATATATATATATTCGGATCGGATTTTTTTCGGATCATATCAAATTCATATCCTAGACTTGTTGGATCGGATTCTTTCCGGATCGTATTTTTTTCGGATCTGGTTTTATTTTTAATGATCCATATCCGCTCCATTAGCCTTCGGATCAGATCGGACCGAATATCCGATTCATTGACAGCCCTAACCACACATATACAAATAACAACTTATAATATACTAGTTTTATAACCCTGCAATATACTGGAATTATATGTATTATTATAAATTTTCTATTTTATTTGTAAACTCCTTATTTTAATGTTTTTTTTTGCAGTATTATAATATATCTTCAAACCATACTTACAATTTTTGTAAAAAAAATAAAACTTCACAATATTTTAATTTCTATTTACTCGATTTAAAATTATATTTATTAGTAAATTATGTAATGACGGATATGTCCCTAACCAAAGCACTTTTAACTCTCTTCCACCAATGGAATATAATTGTTGTTTTTCTTTTGTATAACTGTTACCAATAGAATATAACTCTCTTCAAACAGTTATTTAATGAGTCTCGTATAAGTGGAAAGGAGATTGAGTGGGAAATAGTTCAATCACATTGTGATTCTAATATACAACCTATAAATGGTGAAGAAATTGAGTGGGCATTAAGGAAGATGGGTAAAGGTAAAGCCACGGGTCCAGATGAAATACCTATAGAGATATGATGGTGTTTAGGTAAGGAGGGTGAGCGGTGGTTGGCACAACTCTTCAATCTTATTTTTCGGACCGGTAAGATATCACA
This sequence comes from Apium graveolens, assembly GCF_009905375.1. Taxonomy (NCBI): domain Eukaryota; kingdom Viridiplantae; phylum Streptophyta; class Magnoliopsida; order Apiales; family Apiaceae; genus Apium; species Apium graveolens. Next base: position 216,318,626 of record NC_133654.1, read on the forward strand.
TGAATGTAAGCTTAGTATGGTTATTCCAATTTACAATAATAAGGGTGATGCTTAGAATTGTATTAATTTTCGTGATATTAAACTTTTAAGTCATACTATGAAATTATGGGAGCAAGTGATTGAAATTAGGCTTAGAAGAAAGGTTATAGTGTCAGAAAAACAATTTGGTTTCATGCCTGGTAGGTCGACAACGGAGTCGATTCATATTCTTAGGCGTTTAATGGAGAAATGTAGGGAACGTAATAGGGACCTGCACATGGTGTTTATATATTTGGAAAAAGCTTATGATAATGTTCCAAGCAGCGTAATCTGGACAAGTTTGGAGATTAAAGGCGTGTCCTGGATATATGTGAGGGAAATTCAAGTAATGTATTCTCAAGTGATGACTTGTGTTAGGATTCTGTTGGTGATACTCAATATTTTCCGGTTAAGATAGGACTTCATCAAGGATCATCATTAAGTCCATTTTTATTCGCAATAATTACAGATGTGCTCATTAGAGGAATTCAGGATATTGTACTGTGGTGTATGCTTTTTGCGGATGACATGGTTATTATTAATGAGATAAATTCGGTGATTAATATGAAGATAGAACAATGGAGAGTTACATTGGAGACTTAGGGCTAGCGTGTTAGTCATTCAAAAACTGAATACATACTGTGTAAATTTAGTAATGAACCAGATGAAGAGGGGTTTGATGTTAAAATTAGAGAGTATTTATTAGTTCCGAAATAAAGTTTCAAGTATTTGGGATCTATGATTCATAAAGATGGTAATATAGATGTTGATGTTACTCATCGTATCCAATCCGGATGGTTAAAGTGGAGGGCTACTTCAGAAGTACTGTGTGATAAAAAAATTCCTTTAAAATTAAAAGGAATATTTTATCGAATGGCGATTAGACCAGCTTTGTTGTATGGAACGGAGTGTTGGGCGGTAACGAAGGCCCAAGAACAACGACTAGAAGTAGCGGAAATGAGGATATTGCGTTCGATTTGTGACCGCACCTTGTTAGATAGATTGCCGATTGGTTTTTTCAGAAGGAAATTACGAGTTGCGTCTATAATTAAAAGAGTAAGGGAAGGTAGACTGCGATGGTTTGGACATGTACGGAGGAGACGTATATCGGCCCCAGTGCGGAGAGTTAAAGGTTTAGTGTTGCCGGGTGCGAGAAGGAAAGGAAGACCGAGAAGAACTTGGGATAAGCTACTTTCACTAGATTTGCATTTTTTAAATCTTCGGGGGGATATGGTATTAGATAGAAGTCTTGGAGACGTCGAATTAGAGTGGTTGATTAACTTATGGTATATATGGATCTTATATTTTGAGGTGTTAGTAGCATATAGTGTTAGAAACATATAATGTTAGTTTATTCATTTATTTTCATTTTGTTAATGTGTTTAATTCTATTATTATTGTATACTGGATTTCATACATTATTGACACTAATTATTTTTTGGTAGATCAAATGTCTTGTCTTTTTTGAACAGGAAATTATTTGATTTACAAAGTAGAAGTTCTGCGAGTTTTTTAAGCAAGATTGAGTTGAAGATATCAAAAGTGCTTTTATGTGGAATAAAAGTGACTACAAACAGTCAGTATTCGGTACTGCGTATTATATCTTTTTATAGTTATATTCCATATTTGCACATGTCCACATACAAGCCGGGAGTCTTTCGGGAAACAGTCTCTTCATTTTTTTGAATAAGGGAAAGACTATGTACATCATTCATACCCTCCCCAGATCCTGCTTTTCCGGGATATACCGGGTACGTTTGGTTTGGTTATTCTCGTCAATACACTTTTTTTCACAAATTCGAAGACTTTAAACATAAACCGTTTTCTGGCAAATCTGAAGACATTAAACAAAAACTTGTACCCTATTAAATTATAGAAGGGAAAACCGGAACTTTAACAAAAAAATAGTTAAAATAATTATATATTTTTCATATTAAGATTAAAATTGATTTTTTTTTAATTACCGGCTATGAAATAAAAAAAATTTAAAGGGAAAATTTATTTTTTATCATTTAACTATTTATTTCTTTAAAAACCTACCGCTCATCTTAAATTTTAATTTATTTAGTCACTAACGTCACTTTTCTATTGAATTATACTCATTTCTATTAAGTTTGAATTATTTCCGCTATCACAACCGGAAAACGAAGAGCATGTTGTCGGAATCTGGCCAGCCCTGAAATCGGTACCGTTCCGGCCGCTCTCCAGCCAAGTCAATTTATAGTCAAATCGACTTTATTTTCCATGATATTTCAATCCAAATCAGTCCATACAAACTCAACAATTCAGATCTAGTAACAATAATCACAACCAAATTGCTTCTTTATGATCTTGTCGACTTTAAAAAAAATCCGACGAGTTCAAAATCCGGCAATATCAAAATTAATTCAAAACTCAATAAAGTTAATACATATGACTTCAATACACTCGTGCAAGGCTATTACACAAAATTATACTAACAAATAACTACTCAATCAGCCGTAAAAATGAAGAGCACAACTGGCATCCACTGTTTAAACGAACACAAAATCATAACCCAAAAATTATGAAATATATACATGCAAAGCCAAATCGAAAGGTCATTCATAACTTCAAAAATTATGAACATTTAACTAAAATTAAACCTTAAATTTAACGTTTTTAGATAAAATTAATGAAATGGTCACTGAAATGCAACGTTATTGACTACAAAAACAAAAAAAAATATTTAGTGGTAGATTTCTAAAGGAATGAATAGTTGAATGATAAAAAATCGATTATCCTATCGTCAAATTATACGAGTAATTTCAGTTTCAATTCTCATTTTACTAAATTGATGCCAATATTAAATATTAATTTTGATTAAATACTTAATTTAATTTTAGTAGAATTATAAAATTTTGAAATTGATATTATAGAATCAAAATTGCAACTACAATTAAAAACATGATTTAAAAATTCAAAAATTATTATTTTATAGCAAGTATTTAATATTCAATTTTTTATATTTTTTAAAAAATATCAAATAATTTTAATTAAAAAATTTGCTAAAATCTCAGTTTTACCTAGGGCTGAGCAGAAAACCAAATTAAAACCAAAACCGAACCGAAACCCGTAAAAACCACATATAACTGAACCGCACAAAACCAAACCGAAACCGAAAATTAAAAACCCAGACCGATTTTATCGGTTGCGCATCCGGTTTTAGGTTAAAACCGAACCGTAATAAACAGAACCAAACCGATTACTAAAATAAGTAAGCATATATATTAATAGTTATATACATATATTAAAATAAATATTATATACATGTATTATATTATGTATATTATAAATTATAATTTTATATCGGAATCAAGTGTCTTGGATAGAATAGGTTCTGACTTGATACTCCTGTAACTCATTGAGTGTGTTCAGCTAATTTAATTTTGAGTGGAGAAGTTCTCCGTATGTTGTGTTAGTAGACTTTTTTGCATATGCTGGGCATGGGATAAGATCATTTAACAAAATGGCATGAGGTGCATGGTATTCTGATGCAGTTTGTTAAACAAGAAGATCCGGTCTTGCTTCCTTTGTTCCGGTCTGGTGACATAAAATTAGTTTTTCTATTTTAGTTTCAGGGCTTTATTATTATCCTTTGAATGATATATGTTTTTTGCTTTTTTAATTGTCACAGTTTTATAACCAAAATTAAACCGATTAAAACCAAACCCGAGATTTTTTAAACCGAAACCGATCCGGCTATTTGATTGCGGTTTCGATTTCGGTTTTAAACCGAAACCGAACAGTGCTCTCCTCTAGTTTTACCCAGGCATTGTTCTGATAAGGGATATCCAAGCTTAAGTTGAGGGATGCTGCTTGCTTTTACCAAAGGTTTGGTCCAATCTGTATTTGAATGATAGACGAGGGGTGCAAGGTGCAAGGTGCAATGTGTAATTACCTCAACTAAAATAAAGACTTGCAAGGCTGCTTATCATAATACCATTTGCCAAAGAATTCTAACCAGTACAAAAGAGGGACTCTTATCCTGCTTCTTGTCAACTCCGATCATGAATAAATTATCAAAACATCTGATACACTTTTGTAAATTAAATATGTCATCTACGAAAGTTTGATACAGATGGAAAAGAGAGGGGAACAGACGAAAGGATAAATAGTATTAAAAACATCTTTTTGTTCAATAGTACACAGAAGATTTCACTAAGATAGCTTTTCTGCATGGCACTGCATAAACCAGGCCTGGAAAACTTTCTATGGTGTCAATATACCTAGCCGTATTGCTTAAATGCGCACATTACACACGGTTGTATGCAACTGACTTGCTGAACAGTCTTCGTATATAAGCAACCTGAAGTCCGCTTGCAACTGCCAGCAAGATGTACTCTCCAACTGTGTAGAATATTACACGCTTCCTTGTGCTCTCGTTAGCTATAGCAGCAGAAAAACAAATTAATAGGTAAACTGTAAAGATAAAGGCCGAGAGAAACAGAAAGCCGTCGTATTTGAAAAATCAAACAAAGTTAAGTTGGTTTGATTTGTATACATAATCCTGTGCATACAGATAACTAGAAAACTAGATAATGTGTGTGCACAATTCTCAATATTCTTTAAAAAAATTGAGTAAGCTATCAAGCTAAAAAGAGAAATAATATGTTTCAATAATTGATCATGTAACAGGATCACTTGTACTGTTTTTCTAACTGAGCTAATACGACAAGTATCTTTCATAGTATTATAAGGAAAGGTCTCTGCATTATGATGGCCTCAGGATGACATCTGACAATTAAAAAAATCATACAGCCAAAGGGGGTTTCATGGCTGGCCTAAAATGGCGTTGCCTCGATGCAACAACTGTTTTACAACTTGAACTAGGCAGACATCATTTAAAAAAATTTTGCCCCCAAATATATAACTACGTAATATATTGATATAAAACTCACTCGAGGAATATAATGACTTACTGCGACGATGACGGTAGTCACGTGCCCTCAAGTACCTCTGTTCCGCTGTAACTGATTCAAGAGCCTCCCTCAACTCAGCAATTTTCACGTTAATAGGGTCTAAATGTTCTGCAAAACAAAAAGGGTAATAACACTTATGAGATAGTCATTTTCTGATTTTTTTTGTTGGAAATTTGTTTTGGAGTATGAAAGGAATCAGTGACATTAAGATCATCTTCAAGGCCTCATTTAGTTTACTATCTCAACTTAAATAGATCTCAAATCAATGAATTGTTAACTGTAGTAGAGGCTACAAGTAGAAAACCGCATATGATCATGAAGAAATCAAGGGTATGTCCACATGATGTAAGAAATGAGTTCTTATAGGCACAAACCATCTTTAGCAAGGTCATGTTCATTAGGAATATGGCCAACATGTATGTAGAAAGAGACAGTCTCTGGTGTTGAGTACGAATTGTGAAAGCAGAATTTGTACATTCCACTACGCGGTGCTTTAAACTCGAACTTGTCCCCGGATGTACCCTTCAATGTATGAACCGTATTACCTCCAGGAGATGTTACCTGTATAATACCATACAAAATAAAATAAAAATAAAAAAACAAATATAATTTTAGCTATTACATTTTGCTTAGCACGAAGTTTTCATGTAACTGGGATTTCTTTTTCCTGAAAGACATTCAAGCTAAATGCCTCTATATCTATTTGTAAGGTAAATCAAATTCCTGAGTGAAGTTTAAAATTCCCAAGTGAACTTAAGTTCTTCAATTATCAAAATAATGTTAGTTGAGGTACAAGGGGAGAAGCGTCTTCTATTGATTAGTCTTCTATTGATTAATCGGAAGGGGAGAGGCGAGGCATCACCCTGCGTAAAGATGTGCCTTCAGGTACATCTAACAGGTATAACAAAATCTTCACAACAATTAATATCAATGTTCAAGCGATATGACAAAACACAAAATGAGATCGTTCATATTCTTCATCAAAATCCCAACAACATGCCAACATACATACAGATATATGATACTATTGTATGAATCAAAAAAATTACTAATAATAATATACATACTGATAGAATAATTATTTATTTATTTTGTTGAGACTCAATATAAGTATTAAAGTTATAGTTTAAAGTTTGTGAGATTAGGTTACTAGATTTTACCTCTATTTTATTTAATTACAGTGACAACGCTATTAGTTTTGACCTATTAAAGGGCTCGGTGTAGCATGCTATTCTAACTTTCTAGTTTCTTTTAGGTTGTTCCATTCAAATTTTTCCTCTTTTACGATTAATAGCAAAACATATTTTCACAGAGGCGTGATTAATCAAAGCTCACTATTTGGCCTAATTTAGGGTAAGGAAAAAAGGCTATTTCCGAATTACCTCAACTGGTTAAATTCAGCTGAAAAAACCTTGTCTTACCTTGCCTCACATCTCGACAAGTTGATCTATTTATTGCGCCTTTCACAACACTTACTTCAAATTCAGGTCAGCCAAGTACATGGCTTCAGAATGATTGTTTTATTACAAAAGTAAGTGTGCATTTTATTGTTTATGGACAACATATCACACCTAGCTGACTACAATGGAACTAAATAATAGTACATAATCACTCAAAAAGTTATAGCCTCAAGATATTTATTATTATCCCTATCAGCAACAAAATCATTTGATTCTATCATGTGATATACAAGCCACACTGCAGTAAAATTAAGTAGTCATAGCTAATCTCGATATAACTCCCTAATTGGTACATATAATAAATTTAACCAATCACACCGCAGTTTCACCCCCCACAGTAAAACTCCAAACTTTTCACCATCCCACCTAAAAATCGAAACTTTCACACAAAAACAAATTAAAAAAAACCCTAAAACCACCAAGTAAAGAGATCATACAAGCTAGAAATTCAAACGTTTTCACCTTTCCATCTAAAAATTAAAACTTTCGCACAAAAACCCCCTAAAGCCACCAATTAAACAGATCATACAAGCTAAAAATCCAAACTTTTTCACCTTCACAGCTAAAAATCAAAACTTTGGCACAAAATCAAATAAAAAAACTCTAAAAACTCAAAGATCGAAGCAAGCAAATAAAAAAGACAGCAAAAAACACAGATCGGAGAGTGCAATTGACTCACAATCATGTCGATACCGGGATGATCGGAGCCCCAAAAGATATCGTGATCGACGACGACGAAGTTACCGGAGATCGTATCGCCTTCGTAAAGAACATACTCGTAAACACACTCCACATCGTTAACAGTGATTGATAAAGCCGATAAATCTCGAAGTAAAGTGAAAAAGAGAAGAAGAAACCCTAGCACACATCTCTTCCTCTCTTCCATTGAATTTGGGATTATTGTAATCTATAGATACAATTAGTTGTGTGTAATTTGACTCTTGCTGTTATTTTATGGACTCCGAGGCAAGAGATAACAGAAGGGGGTGTTTAAGGCAGTGTTTGTTTTGTTTGCGAGGATTATGAAATTTGCTTCCTTTTCTCCTTTTCAGTTCTTTTTCGTGAAATGTGATTTTTAAAATTTTAATTGAAAAATATGAATCTAAAAGGGGTAAAATATAATACACATGATTGGTGTTGGAAAAGTTAAGTTGGTCTTTAATTACAAACTAGCATACCTGGTATGTGCGAATCACGGGTCATTTTCTTTTTTTTTTTGTGTAGCACATTATTATATTTTTTGATTATAAAAATGTCTAATATAAATCGATTAACATTCAAAACCGATTAATATAGACGTGACATATCATGTTTTTGTATGTGCCATGTAATTAAGTATGTGTTTATATAAAAAAAAATATAAATTAATATATATAATTAACGGACTCGTTCGTTCACGTGAAATAAAATAAAAGTTGATATATATATAGAAACTCGCTAGTCAAGTAATGGTAAAAAAAATCACATTTAAATGTTTGTCATAATTTTATACGTTATATGCGCATTTGTTAGCGTATATTACGAAATTTCACGATGTGATCATGTGACTATGGTGAGAACTTATAGCAGTTAGGCCTAAAAAAATTTTAATTTGTACTTGATATAAAGTTTCTTAATATCAGTTATTTCATTTGAAATTTTTTCAAATAATAACACAAAATGAATATAAAGGTCAAAATAATTTTCATTTATGGCACTCTAAAACCATAGAGCGCGTTGGGTAAAGTTATAGACAGAAATGCAGTGATATTAACGGGTTGAGACGAAATCATAAACTTTAAATATTAAAATAATAATTAATTAATAGAAAGGTATTATGAGTGTAAGGGATCAAATACAATAGCACGTGAATGGGCCCGCATATTATATATAAATTGTCGGTGCTGTTATTAATAAACTCAATTTAAATTTATGCTGTATAAATACCTGATGCATTTTTTGTATACTACGAATATAGATTTTGCTTCTCAATCTCAAGGTTCTCATTTAACTTTGACAGTCTACTAACTTTCTCAGTAGCTTCCACCATGTTTGTGTGGATATGAAACATCTCTACACTCATCTTTTCAATAGTTTCTTTATATTGGCTTGTAATTAAATCAATGGTAGTTGAAGTTGGTACCTCTGATTTTGATGAGGATGATTTTCCTTACTCAAGAGCCATAAGTGCATAGTTTCCAAACTCTTCATTCTCATCTTCATCATCAGAATCATCCCAACTCTTGCCTTCAGCAATGTAAGCATTTCCTTGCTGTTTCTTCAAGAGAGCTTCATACTTTGCCTCCAATTCCAAATAGGTTTTATCCTTCTTCACCTTTTTAGGCTTCCTGCACTCAGTAGCAAAGTGACCCAACTCATCACAGTTGAAGCACCTTATCGTTGATCTGTCAACAGATCCAGTTTTGTAGCCACCTTTGCTAGCTGAGTTGTACGGAGTCTTTGGTTTCCAATTGTTTCTATTTGAAGATTGTCCCTTGTTCTTGAAAAATCTAGGCTTTTTAACTCTAATGTTAGATAATTTCCTAGCCAAGTTGTTAGGTCCCAATATGTTTGTAAAAGGGGGTTGAATACAAACTATACCGTTTAATCGAATTTAGTGCGGAATAAAAAATTGAAATAAAATTCAAGTTAAATAAAAATATTATTAAACTTGAAAGGTGTTACAACAACGGTATCGATTACAAGGGATTAATCTCAAATTAATTATCACAAATCTAGAATAAATTCGACATGAACTTTTTCTATTTTTGCAATAAAAATAATCAAATGCTAAAAGCAACTTGAGATTAAGTTCTAGGGATTTTGATCCGCTAGATAGTTACTCAAGAACAAGAGAATGATTTCTAGTGGTTTGGATTTAACTTTACTAGCTAGAAATTATTGATCTTGAATTCAACAGAGAGATGAAATGTTTTGATGCTGCTGTGTTCTTTTGTTCTTGAGTTGTTTTGTTGTGTTGTGTGTCTGTTGAATTGTCAAGTCTTTTATGTCTGCTGCTCTCGTCTTTAAATTTAATCAACAGAACTCACTAGAATTGGCAAGACAATCTGCTAGTTGACATGACTTTCGGTGAGACAATCTTTTGAACTAGCAAGCCAATCGGTGAGACAATCACTTGAACTAGCAAGACAATCGACATGACAATCTGTTGAACTAGCAAGAGAATCCCATAGCTGGTAGAACGTTCGGTATGACAATCTGTTGAACTAGTATCACTTTCGGTATGACAATCCAGATTGTCATACTAGTTCAATTGATTGTCATGCTGAATTAATATTGAATATAAATTCAAAATAAATTCTGAAAATTCATAATATTAATTCAGAATTAATTAATCAATTAATTCAATTAATCAATAAATTAATCTTTGCAGATATAATTTATTTTCTTAATTAAACTATATGACTTAATTAATTAATAGAGAATTAATACTACTCTTCAACAGCAACCATTCTTCTGAAAATCACTGTCAATTATGAATCAATTCCACAACTTCAATGTTGACACTCGATGTACTGTCTGGTTCATGAGTGACTAACTTTCGTGACGTTTCTTCATGTCTTGACTTTGATAACTTGATTTTCTTCAGATTAAATCCTTATAATTATCTGATACCCTGACAAGATCTTTGTCACTTGATTAAATCCACAATCTTGATTTATATCACTGAGGCTTGATCAATTTCTTGAACTTCTTCCAGTGAAGTAATTCATCAAGTCTGTATATGAACCTTGTTTCTGAATTCTTTGACAAATGTTACTTTGTGAGATCTCTTTGACGGTAGATCCACTATTTACTTGTTACATTCTTATTTGGGTTGAGTTAAATCCTCGAATAAATAAATAGACTATGACATATGCCTTTCAATCTCCCCCTATTTGTTTGTTAGACAATAACAACAAATACCTAGAGGATAACTCAACTAACAAATAAGAAAAAGATGTAAACAGAAATGCAAAGTAAATAGCAGAAAAGTTCTGGATTATATTTAACATTTTTCAGATTCCAAATAGATGTTCCTCTAGACTGAACATATCTTCAAGTAGTTTCATCTTCTTTTGTACAACCACATTTCCTTTTGAGAAGCGTATATCTCTCTTGCTTCTCCTCCTATCAGAATTAACTGCTTAAAGGAGATCACCTTCCTTTACCACATCTCCCGTATAATAGGATCCGCAGATAAAAACCAATGGTACTCCCCTTTTGGAAAACAGCTTCTTCCCTTATGAAGAATAGTGATGAACCAAACCACTTCTTCTGATTACTAGGAAATCACCTTGTGTTTACCACCTCTCCCGTACAATAGGATCCGTAGTTACAAAAAACAATGGTGTGGTGTAGTGTACATATGTAGGATCTTTTCCTTCCTCCCTGCTATTTCTCCCCCTTAGTTGAGGAATCCTCCAAACTATTACTTAAGATTTTATCTCCCCCTTAGAGAAGGAATGTATGCCGTTGTCTGAAGGAGTTCTCATATTCCACTTGATTGGAAAAGAAATAACAAGTAGTTTCTCTTTCTTCCTCACTGTGAGTGTGTGATTTTGTTTTAGTGTACCTCACATGTGTTTCACTCTTTTCTCCACTCGTGTTTACACTCATTCTCACAAGTGTATCACTCCTCTCATAGCTCCAAAATTCAGCTGTACCTGTAAGGAAAATCACCTTAGCCATCCTTAAGGAGGTCACGGGTGGTGCAATGGGAGTTTGCAAATCCCCATCCTTATTAAACTCGTCAGATGAATCTGAGTCATAATCTACAAGTTGCTAGTTTCCCTTTTAGGGTTCCAGATTTGAATTTTGGGAAGGTAAACAACGATCCAACAAATTTAGCATAAAGATCAAAGTTCCCTTCTAGTGTCTGTGAAGACATTTCCTTGTGACTCATCAGGTAATATCTGAATCATTGTCAACAAGTTGCCGATCTGCACCATATCAGATCCACTATCCGCAGATGCATCCAGGGGATTTAAGCCTGGGGAGGTAGACACTGACCACTGACATATGGCTTTTGGATCAGTATCCTCTCCTAACACCTGTAAAGGCAATTGGTCCATTAAAGAACCTTGAACAATCGAATCTGGCCTTAAAATGGTCGAAACTCTTGTTTCCGTCAACTCCTCCTTTGTGTGTGTAACCTTTCCTTGTGCATCAAGAATTGTTTGTGTTTGAGGTGGTGACACTACATCGGATACCTTGGCCGACAGACAAATTTCAATAGACGCACCCTGTTGAGAGAATGAATCTAGTAACTGTTTTTGTGCCTTTTCAGCCATTACATCTTTTTGAGAAGATGTATGGGGGATAGCAGTTATCTCGGTTTAAATACTACTCATCTATGTAGGAGACAGAGCTGCTGGGTTGACTTCAGAACCTTCCTTATGTGGTGCACTAAGGCACTATCTCCCTCACGCTCATTCATACTCCATTTTAGTGGTAAGAGAGTGTTGGTTGGTTTTGTTTCTGTATTTGTCTTTACAATCTGGGATAGAAGTTGTGGGTTTTCAACCTCATGACTATCAATGAAAGAAAGCCATTAGAGACTGAACCTGTATCACAGAACATATGGCAATATAGAGATAAAATGTACTTAAGATCTATAATGAATGAAAATTATACATTTTAATCTTTTGACAGAAATGATGTACAATAGTGATTTTAAAAGATTTTAAATGAAATAAGAAATCACTAATGTTGAAAGAAGTTTGAGTTCAATGATAACATTACCAGCTTACAAACAGCCATATCCCTCAGTTAAACCTTTGTTGTTATCTCCAAAGGTAACCACTGGGCCAGCTTTCTCAACCACATTTGATAGCAGGGCTCTATCTCCGGTCATATGTCTTGACGATCCACTGTCAAGAATCCACACTGTCGGTTACACCTATTTAATTCCCTGCAATATAAATGGATTAAACCTTCTTCGGAACCCAAACTTGGTTAGGCCCGGCATACTTGTAGAATTGACCTTTGTCAGGCAAAACAACATTCTTAACTTTAATGTTCTCAACTTTCTCAATGACTGGACATTTGACCTTGTAAACAGCCTTAACAAATTTATGTTTAGGCTTAGGCAGAAATGTCTCCTTTTTAGCCTTAGAAGGACTAGCAGTCTTAGACCTATCATGCTTCCTATTATTCACATGCTGACGAGGAGTAGTCTTATCACTAGAAACATGCTTACCATTAAAATAAGCATACATCAAATTGAAAGCACAAGAAATATAATTAGGAACACCACATACTTTATGAGAGGGATTAACAACAGGCAAATTATGCATGGTAGATATGGCATTTTTGTTATCCAACTCATGTGTGTCCGAGTTAGTCTCAGTTGCTTTCACAACTTTGACTGGAACTTTCGACACACTTGGCTTGGAAACAACCTTCTCATTAGCACGATCTTCAGCATGTATTTCTTCTTGAATAATAAAGGAGGTCTCATCAAATGGTTCAGCAATTGACCCTTATAGAGGGGTTTATCAACACCCTTAAGCACATATGGTACTTCCCTATCTTTAGCACATACATGAGGAGGGGAGTTTATGCCTAATTCTCCAATAGCAGCATTGTAATCAAAACCTATTCCAGATGTTTGATTAACAGCTTGCTTACTGTAGAACTCTTTAGCCTTTGAACAAGAATTAAAGTAAGCTTTAACCTTAGTCTCAAGACCGGTGATCTTGTCTTTGAGAATAGTTTTGAGTTGTCTATAACAGTTAACTCTATTCTCTAGAAAAGATACTTATTTTTTTAACTTGTCTTGATTAATGTGCACAAGTCTTAATTCATTGACCTCTTTCTCAAGGTCTTTGATCTGTTGACTTAACAGTTCATTATCACGACGAGCACAATCTAAGGAACCTCCTAGATGATAAACTAATTCAGCATCAGTAAATTTTACCTCTTTTCTTGATAATGAAGTGTTTCCATCAATAGCCATAAGAGCAAGATTCCCATCTTCTTCATCTTCACTATCAGTATCATCCCGGCTTCTTCCCTTTTCCAGATAAGCCCTTTCAAAGTTACTCTTCTGATTTGAATCATAAGAGTTCTTCCTTACTTGCTTTGGCTTCCTGCATTCTGTGGCAAAGTGTCCCAACTCATTGCAGTTAAAGCATTGAATGGTGCTCCGATCAACCATCTCGGTTTTGTATCAACCACTGCTGGTGTTAGAGGATAAAGATCCATCTTTCTGGAATCTGTTGTAGTTGGACTTGTACTTGAACTTGGGATTTCTCTTGAATCTGACATTGGAGAATCTCTTGACAATCTGGGCCATTGACTCATCTTCCAATTGCTCCAGCTCTTCCAAGGAGTAAAAATCATCACTGAATTGATTTGTAGTAGAAGGATCATATTCTGCTACTAACACATTGTTAGATATATTTGATAATGTCATGGCTAATATGTTTTATGTTTAGCTTTCAGATCTTACGTGAACAGGATAAATCAGTACTTAACTGTTGATCAGTACTTATACTGGAAGTCAGGACTTAAGAATATCAGTACTTATATTATCAGGAGATAATCATCAGAAAATAGATATCAGAACTTAAGTGCTGAAGGACAATCAGATAAGGACAATAGCTGATTAAAGGAAAGAAGATTGAGATAAACATAAGAAGAGATATGCATGAAGAAGGAATTCCGTGAAGAATGGAATACTTGGAAGAAAAGATATCTGATTGATATATTTTAGGAAGCAGAATTATATTCCATATCAATTAGCGATTATCTTGTAACTGTGTAGTATATAAACACAGACATAGGGTTTACACTATAAGTGTTATCATTATTAGAAAAGATTATTCATTGTAACCCTAGCAGCTCTCGTGATATTTGTTCATCACTGAGAGGTAACAGTTTCATATTGTAACAGAGTTTATTGTTTCAATAAAGTTTGTTTTCTGTTACTTAAGTTCTTAAAGTTCGATTTGAGTGTACTATACACTGTATTCACCCCCTCTACAGTGTGTGTGTGTGACCTAACAATTGGTATCAGAGCCTATCTGTTAACTTACATACAGTTAAAGATCCAAACACAATCATGTCGGACACAGAAACTCCAACTAAGCCTACCACAACTGAGGAACCACCAAAGACACAAATTCAGAGTCGGTATGAGACCATCAGAGTCCCCATACTGAGACCATCTGAATATCCCATATGGAAGGTAAGGATGACCATGTTCCTGGAAGCAACAGATCCAGAATACCTGGATAGAATCAAGGAAGGTCCTCACAAACCAACCAAACTCGCTGTTGCAGTTGCAGGTGAAGCAGCAATGACCGTACCAAAGGAGAAGAGTGATTATACTGCTGAGGACATAGCATCAATTGCTAAGGATGCTAAGGTACGACACTTACTGCATAGTGCCATTGATAATGTAATGTCAAACAGGGTAATCAACTGCAAGACTGCTAAGGAGATATGGGATGCTCTGAAAACAAGGTGTCAGGGAACTGACACAATTAAGAAGAACAGGAAGACAATACTCACTCAAGAGTATGAACACTTTGACTCAAAGACTAATGAGTCATTGAATGATTTATATGATAGATTTGTCAAACTTTTGAATGATTTGTCATTGGTTGATAAAGAGTATGATCTTGAAGATTCAAACCTTAAGTTCCTGTTAGCTCTTCCTGAATGCTGGGATTTGTAGACAACGACAATAAGAGATAACTACAATCTTGATGAAACAACTCTTGACGAAATCTATGGAATGCTCAAGACTCATGAGCTGGAGATGGAACAAAGAAGCAAGAGGAAAGGAGGAAAGTCAAGGACAATTGCTCTTAAGGCTGAAGAAGAATTCCCCAAAGCAGCTTCCTCAAAGAAAGACAAGGGTAAAGCTCTTTTCATAAAGTCTGATACTGAGTCATCAAGTTCTGAGAGTGATGATGACTCAGATTCTGAAAGCTTGCCTGAGACTGATGCTGATGAGGAGATGATGAAGCTGTGTGCTCTTATGGTGAAAGGAATCACCAAGATTGCATACAGGAAGTTCAGGAAGGGAAAGAAGTTTTCCAGAAAAAGCATAAGTTCTGATAAGAAGAATTTCAGAAGATCTGAAGGCAGAGGAGGAAAGTCTGACAGAGGAGATTACACCAATGTTAAATGCTATAACTATGGTGAGAAAGGCCACATATCTCCTGACTGCAAGAAGGTAAAGGGTGACAGAGGCAAGGCTCTTGTCATAAAGCAGAAAAGCTGGACAGACACTTCAGACTCTGAAAGTGAGGAGAACTATGCATTGATGGCAAATGCTGATAAAGAAAGTGCTGAGAGCAGTTCTGAAGCTGCTGAAACAAAGGTACATCAGACTACTTATGCTTTTCATACTGATGATATTAATGAGTTGAGAAGATATCTTAAAACCATGTTTGTCAGCTATAGAGACCAAACTTTAACATGTGAAAGATTAACTTCTGAAAATCTTGCATTTAAGAAAAGGAATGATTTCTTAGAAAGAGAGTTAGTCATGTTCCATCAAACTCAGAAGGATAGAGATGATGCTTTTTATGTTAGGGATGAAGTGCTAAAAATGAATGAATCTCTAAAAACTGAGTTAGAAAAGGAAAGAGAGATAATCAGGACTTGGACTAACTCCGGCAGAACAACTCAAAATTTGCTAAGTAGTGAAAATTGGAAAGAGGGCTTAGGTTATGGAGAGAATAAGAATGATAAAGGAACTGAAGAAATTAAGCCTGTTGTTAAGCAAAAGCCAAAGTTAAAACCTGTTAAGTTTGTAACTGTAAAGTCTGATAATGAGAAATCAGAAGTTAAAGAGGAATTAACTTCTGACAAACTAAAACAGGAAAAGATAGCTGAAGTAAACATAGGCTTAATGACAAAGAAGCAGCTTAAGCATAAGCTGAAAGATGTCAAGAATGCAAACAAGGTAAAATCACCTAGGAAAAATAGGAATGGAAAGGAAGGTGTGAATAAAAGCAATGATTATAAACCTGTTCCTGATGCTTCTAGGAAAACATGTCATAACTGTGGAAGTTCTAACCATCTGGCTTCTTTTTGCAGGAAAAATAAGAATATTAACTCCTTACCTTCAAAATCAGGAGTTAAGAGTCAGTCTGTTAGATACAAACCATAAAATCCTTGTTTTCATTGTGGTAGTTTATGGCATTCCATTTATACTTGTAAGGAATATCATAGTTTGTACTATGATTATTATCAAATAAAACCTTCTTTGAAGAAAGTTTCCATTGTTTCTTCTAGTGTAAATTCTGATTCAAAGTCTGATAATGTAAATTCTGATAAGAAAAATGTTAACATAAACTCTGATGCTAAATCCGCTGCAAATGTTAACAAACTTAATAAGGCCAAAGGATCCAAGCAAGTCTGGGTCCTTAAAACTAATAATTAGTGGTCTTTGTGATTGCAGGGCAACAGGAAAAATATTCTAGTTCTGGACAGTGGATGTTCAGGACATATGACTGGAAATAAGGCCCTGCTATCAGACTTTGTGGAGAAAGCTGGCCCAAGTGTTTCTTATGGAGATGGCAACATTGGAAAAACATTGGGATATGGCAATATCAATCTTGGAAATGTCATAATTAAACAAGTAGCTCTGGTCTCAGGACTTAAACACAACCTACTGAGTATAAGTCAAATATGTGACAGAGGTTATCATGGTGATTTCTTTGAAGAACACTGTGAAGTTGTGAGTAAATCTAAAGGCAAAGTTGTTCTGAAAGGATACAGACGTGGTAACATTTATGAAGCTAAGCTTTCAACAAGTACTGATGGCTCTGCAATCTGTCTGTTAAGTAGAGCATCAATTGAAGAAAGTTGGAATTGGCATAAGAAACTCTCTCATTTAAATTTCAACAATATAAATGAACTGGTCAAGAAAGATCTTGTGAGAGGATTGCCAAACACAGTATTTGCTCCTGATGGTCTTTGTGATTCATGTCAGAAAGCCAAACAAAGAAAATCTTCATTCAAGAGCAAGACTGATTCATCAATTCTTGAGCCTTATCATCTTATACATGTTGATTTATTTGGTCCAGTAAATGTCATGTCTATTGCAAAGAAGAAGTATGCGTTGGTCATAGTGGATGAGTTCACCAGATACACATGGGTGTATTTCTTGCACACAAAAAGTGAAACTGCATCTATCTTGATTGATCATGTCAAACAGCTGGATAAAATGGTCAAAGATTCTGTGAAAATTTTAAGGAGTGATAATGACACTGAGTTCAAGAATTTGATAATGGAAGAGTTCTGCAAAAGCCATGGAATAAAGCAGGAATTTTCTGCTCCTGGAACTCCACAGCAAAATGGAGTTGTTGAAAGGAAGAATAGAACTCTCATTGAAGCTGCACGTACAATGCTTGAAGAAGCAAAGCTTCCAACCTATTTCTGGGCTGAAGCTGTGCAGACTGCTTGTTTTACTCAAAATGCAACACTCATTAACAAGCATGGAAAAACACCATATGAGATGGTGAAGAAAAAGAAGCCAAATCTGAAATATTTTCATGTATTTGGATGCAAGTGTTTTGTTCTCAAGACTCATCCTGAACAGCTATCAAAGTTTGATCTAAAAGCTGATGAAGGAATCTTTGTTGGATATCCACTTTCCACAAAAGCCTTCAGAGTCTATAATTTGAGAACAAAAGTGGTCATGGAATCTATCAATGTCTCTTTTGATGACAAGAAGATCACTGGTCTTAAAGATTTCGTTGACCATGATCAGCTGAGATTTGAAAATGAAGACTCATATTCTGATACTGAAAATCCTGACAGTCTAAGTCCTGATACTGCAAACTCTGATGGATTAAACTCTGATGTTATTGAAACTGTGGTGACTACGTTAAAGGAAGATGCACCTATGCAGGGGGAGCATACTCAAGATCCTACCACATCTCAAGAAACATCCGAACATGCATGTGGCTCTTCAAGTTCTGATTCGTCAAGTTCTGATAAGCCAAGTTCTGATAGTGCTGAAAATCTAAATACTGAAGAATCCAACTCAGAGAGCATAGTTTCAGGGGGAGCATCAGAAAATGAAAATGAAGATAGCATGGATCATGGGGGAGCATCCAGTTCTAGAGAAAACCTTCCATCTGCAAGGAAGTGGACAAAATCACATACACCTGATTTGATAATTGGAAATCCTGATGCAGGTGTCAGAACTAGAACAGGTACTTCAAATGAGTGTCTTTATAATTCTTTTCTCTCTCAGACTGAGCCAAAGAAAGTGGAAGAAGCTCTTCAAGATGTTGATTGGGTGCAAGCAAGGCAGGAAGAGTTGAATGAATTTGAAAGAAACAAAGTCTGGACCCTAGTACCAAGACCAAAGAATAGATCTGTTGTTGGTACAAAGTGGGTATTCAGAAACAAAACTGACAGTGATGGCATAATTACAAGGAATAAGGCAAGGCTGGTTGCAAAAGGATATTCTCAACATGAGGGAATTGATTATGATGAAACATTTGCACCAGTTGCTAGGTTAGAAGCCATAAGGATATTTTTGGCTTATGCTGCTCACAAAAAGTTTACTGTCTTTCAAATGGATGTGAAAAGTGCTTTTCTCAATGGAGAATTGGAGGAAGGGGTATATGTTGAACAACCTCCAGGTTTTGTAGATACCAAACATCCAGACTATGTCTACAGACTTGACAAAGCACTTTATGGACTTAAGCAAGCTCCTAGAGCATGGTATGAGACTTTAGCTCAGTTTCTTCTGAAAAGTGGATTCAACAGAGGGACAATAGACAAAACACTGTTCTACCTCAACCATGGAAAGGACTTACTTCTGGTCCAGATTTATGTTGATGATATCATTTTTGGATCTACAAATGACAAACTTTGCAAGAAGTTTGCCAAACTAATGCAGTCAAGATATCAGATGAGTATGATGGGGGAACTTAGCTATTTTCTGGGCCTTCAAGTCAAGCAGAATGAGGAAGGCACTTTTATTTGTCAAACTAAGTACACCAAAAACTTGCTAAAGAAATTTGGAATACAAGATTGTTCAAGTGCATCCACTCCAATGGCCACTGCAACAAAACTGGATAAGGATACCGATAAATCAGTAGATATTACTGACTACAGAGGTATGATTGGCTCTCTACTCTATCTAACTGCTAGTAGACCTCATATCATGTATGCTACCTGTCTTTGTGCAAGATTTCAAGCAGATCCAAGAGAACCTCACTTAACAGCTGTAAAAAGAATCTTTAAGTATCTTAAAGGGACAGCTGCTCTGGGATTATGGTATCCTAGAGAATCAGATTTTAAACTAATAGGTTACTCAGATGCAAATTTTGCAGGTTGCAAAATTGACAGGAAAAGCACAAGTGGAAGCTGCCAATTTCTTGGAGGCATATTGGTTTCTTGGTACAGCAAGAAACAAAAGTCAATTTCCACATCAACTGCAGAAGCAGAGTATATTGCTGCAGGAAGCTGTTGTGCACAGATTCTTTGGATGAAGAATCAGTTACTGGATTATGGGTTAACATATTTCAAAATCCCTATTTACTGTGATAATCAAAGTGCTATTGCTATGACAGGTAATCCAGTTCAACACTCAATGACAAAGCACATCAGCATCAGGTACCACTTCATTAGGGAACATGTGGATGAAGGTACAGTGGAATTGCATTTTGTTCCCACAGATCAACAGTTGGCAGATATCTTCACAAAACCATTATGTGAAGCTACTTTTACAAGATTGGTAAATGAACTTGGAATGGTTTCAGGTTCTTTCTCTAAATCTGCTTAGACTTGTTCTGTGTTATCAGACTTTATGCTCAGTATTTACAGAATTAATCTCATTGTGTATTCTGTGCTTAATTGATAAATGTCTTTAAGTATTGACTGTTGTCTGATATATGTTTCTAAACTCTGATAAGTGATATGTCTATTCTAGTACCTATTTAATCCTATGAGGATAACTGTGCTAGATACTGACCTAGTAGTCTTCAATAAACAAATGATTCCATGGAAGAAGTAATTATTTCAGTGGAAATCTTATGACACTAGCAAATTCTGATAACTGAGCTTAGTTAAGTTCACTTTGTATATCTTATTACTAAGTCACAAATTAGAATAATGCTACTCATCTGTTAAGTTCTGATACTAGTAAAACTGCTGAATGTACTAAGTGCTGATAGACCTCTCTTATCAAAAGAAAAAGCAAAAAGATCAAAGATTAAAATCAGGTACTCCTTTGAGATCTAGAGTAAAAATGTGGAAGGGACGACCCAAGTGCATTGCTGGTATTAAGTAAATATGCATCAGAAAAGCAAAATATTTTCTTGGTGACTTTTCACACTCTATGATTACTGGAGAAATACTCTGTAAATAGCATAAATTCTGATAAACAGTCGTGACTCACTTACACTGAGAAGCCACTGTAAAATAGAATTTCAAAAGATGCATAAAATTAGCACAAAATAGTTGAGGTGGACTCAAGCATAAACTCATTCTTCAGTAGGTTTCAGGATAATGACAGATCTTTAGCAAAATTTTAGTTATGCCTTATTTCTAAGATGTACTGAAGTGAATCAGACTTTACTCTTTGTCTGTTTTTAGCTTAATGCACACACTAATCACTCCATCTGAATGATGAAAATTTCTGTGGTGGTCTATGTTATTTTAGATAAACAGCCATTGTGTCATTATTGCACAAATTCTGAGGACAAGTTCTAAGTTACACGTTCTGATGATTAAGTTCTGACGTCCATCACTCAGAACTTGTATGAGTATTTACTAAGATGGGCATTCCTTTTTCGAGTTAAGAAATTATGTTCTGATGACTGTTAAGTTCTGGTATAGGTCTAAGTTCTGATTTCTCAGTCTAATCCTTTACTTGGCTTATCTGTGAATAAAATTTGATAACAGTCTCAGTTCGAACTCGAATATGTTGAAGTGGAAGATTAATAGTCACTATGATTAGGATTAATGGTATTTGTACTTGAACAGTCCATTGTTTCTTGTGTCTTGTGCAGTCTAGACCATGCTTCCTTTTTCCAATGACTGTTATTCTTTTTCAAAGTCTAGGGAGACGAGGTAGAATTAATTCTACCTGTCAGCATTAAATATCTTTGCGTCTCTTGGCATTCTCTTGCCTATATAAGCAACCACTTCACATCAGTCTTTCCATCATATTCTTCTCACACACTTATCCTCCTTCTTCTATCAAAAACACAATGGTTCGATACAACATGTTTTTGAACAACCAAACCTTCACAATGGAGCTAAGTTGTGCCGACTGGCAGCAGGAGTGGCATGTAACAGCCATTCCTGAGGAGATCTGGGATTCTGTCCCACAGGAGGTGCTAACTCACCTCCTATTCTTCTATATGGATTACCATTGCCATCTGGAGCGATTGGAGGAGGAAAGGCGGGAAGCTATCCGTCAGCAAGAGCGAATCATACGACTCGCCATCTTGTTCGTCGAAGATAGGAAGAGGAAGATGACTTAATCTCGTCTTCTTCCTGTTCTTCTTCATCATCAGCTTTGTCAGGCTTCTTAGCTAGGACTAAAGCTGTTGACGTAAGGATTAGAAGCTTAGGGAAAATCTTGTATTGATGTAATTTCCATTTCATAAATGTATTGACTTGATATATTAATGAAAATTGTTTTTAATTCAAGATTTTGTCTCTGAGTTATTTTATCTTCTGTTGATAAATCCTGATTGATATTCTGATGACCATTTAAATTTTGTTTTTATTTAAGTTCTGATTCTCTGTCAGCACTTATTCATCGCAATTATCTCGGTCATTTTTAACATGATTTATTTTCAGAATATTAATGTTGCAGTGAAAAATAATTCAATCAGTGCTAACGGTTTAAATTTTGAATTAAAACTGTTTCTCTTGATTAATGGAACGGTTTTTTTTTAAACAAGGCAACTGGGTAAGTAATCATTCCTGTTTTCTCGAGCCCAGTAACTATCCGTTATTACTGCATGTCTGACAGGTGTCCAACGGTAATATTTTTTTTGTATAAGTACAGCAGAGAGAAGATTTCTGTAATCTTTTTAATTTCTTCATCTTTTATATCTCTTCTTACTTTTACTCTCCTTCACTTTACTTTTTCCGTTGTTTTCATACAGATATTATATCAAACACCTATCAGGCATACTTAATTCTCAATTTTTTCACATGGCACCAAAGGATTTAATCATTGATGGAACTAAGTTTGTTCCAAACAACTATGCTGCAATTCTTGATCATGCTGAAGCTCCATCTGAATTGCACTTTGTGCAAGATCTTCTTGCACATAGTGAGGTTGGGTACGCCTTAACTCATCTGGAATTATTTTCAAGTCAACAAGTTCTGAGGTTCTGGAGGACTGGCATTTTTGATGATGGTGGTAACCGTGGAACTCCCAGTATTATCTTCCAAGTGGCTGATTCATCTTTTGTAGTCACACCTGGTACAGTACGCAGGGCTTTACATCTTCCAGAGGATTGTACTTTCTCAGTTCCAGAGGACTCAGCCCTTCGGGAGTTAATGGCTGAATTGGGATATGAAAAGAGTCTGACAAAACTTGGACAGTTGAAACGGGCTAATATCAGAAGAGAATGGAGTTTCTTCTTTGATTGCATCACCAAAGTCTTTGGGAACAAATGTTCAAATTTTGATGCTATCCCAATTCTGAGTTAGCACATAGGGTATGCTATTATCCATCAAACTCATTTTGATTTTGCAACTGGAATAATTGGTTTTATTGGGGATAGGATGACAGAGGATCGAGATGTTGTTTATTTTGCTAGATTCTGTCAACTTATTTACACTTACTGTACTGATGAACCTCATTTAGTCAGCACTCAAACCCCACCTTTTAAGGTTGCAAAAAGGTACTTTAATGATCTGGTAAATGCTGATACTAAGAAGAAAATGGTTAGACAATTACAGATTCCTAAGTCTGTAAAACAGATTCTGGTAAATGCTGATTCTGATACCTATAGATCTGTTTACTCTGATGTCCAACCATCTCCAACCATCCAAAATCCATCAACCTCAGTACCTACCTCTCATTCTACTCAACCTACCCTCAGAACTTATCTCAAATCCTATCTCTCCACTTCACAGACTGCTCAACCTTCTTCTTCAGCACCTACTGTGAAGTCTCCATCCTCTAAGCCAAAGAGAACAAAAACTGTTCCTCAAACACCTCAAAAGAGGAGGAGATTTACTTTGAGAGATGAATCAGATTCTGAGGAACAGATTCCTTCTTCAGCACCTGTGGTGATTGAAGCTGAGAAAGCAACTTCTCAGAAGGATTCTGAAATTGGGGGTTCTAGGCTTCTCAAGAGGCTTAGACGTATGATAATTCCTGAAACTCCCAAGGAATCCAAATCAACAAGGAAGTACAAGAAACAGAGGGCACAAAGGCCAGTTTCAGATGATGAGAAGGAAGCAGCTAAGGAAGGGGATCAGGAATCTCTGATCTCACAAGGCAAGGAATTTGCTCCAGTCACTTCTTCTTCATCCACTCCATCTCAGGAAGCTGTATCTGACAAGGCTAACTCCCCATATGTGTCTCTTGTTGATCCAGGCACAAGTGCTGAAATTGATATTCAGAACTTGGTTGTGCCTGCAATTCTTTTCTTAGAAGCTCCAACAGCAAATAATCCTTCCACAACACCTGTTACTGATGCTGTTCAAACTCCAGAGTTATCAACAACACCTTCTCTGCATCAAGATGTTGATGATTAGATTTTAGGTGAGCATCAAGATATGGCTGTTGATCAGAACTTAGTATCAGATCAGCAATTAGAGGATGCTGAAGCCTCCATTGCTACTCACACTGTTGTCTTATCAGAAGATACTGATTTTTTAAGTTCTGATGCTGCAAATGTTGGAGATACTGGTGAAGCTGCTACAACTGTAGATGCTGATGAAGCAGGTCCTTCAGGACATACTCCTCCACCGACTCTTCCTAAGTCTGAACTGGTAAAGGAGTTTGTTATCAGGGATGCACCAGTGCCTTGGAGTGAAACTCCTGCAGGTCAGGAGTGGACTAAGGAATGGAACTCAGTTTCATGTGTTCCAAATGCTTTACATCTTGCTGAGCACCTGACTAAAGCTGATGAAATATTAAATTCTGATGATTTTAAAACCCAGCTTAGAGTCACTGCATTGAGTACTAAACATCTACAAGGTCTTCATTCCAATACTCATGCCGAGCTACACAAGATTCAGGAGAACTTTATCAAACAGGAACAAGTTTGGAAAATTGATAAGAAAAAGTTCTTCCAACCTACCATTGACAGGGTTGCTTATATTGAGAAAACTCAAGAGAAACAACAAGCTCAGATTGATCAAATTCTGACAAATCAAGCTTCTCAGCAATCGCAACTTACTGAAATCCAGACCTCAGTGGAACTACTTCTCTCTATTTTATTACCTGCTGATGCCAAAAAGGGGGAGAAGGTAATTAAGTCCAAATGCACAACCAACAAGACACTGCAAGGAAAGGATGATGGAAAAGATGACCAAGGAACCTCTGGAATGGGTAGTGGTCATAGTCAAGGTAGAAGGTTTACATCAAGACAAGCTAGTCACAGAACAAGTTCTGATACTGGGAAAAGAATAAGTTCTGCTGCTGGTAAAAGGATAAGTTCTGATGAAATTCTAGATCTTGATGAGGAAATGTCAAGACAGTTATTTCTTCAAGAAAATCCAGGGATTGACTTGGAAAGTTTAAAGGAAGAAGAAGCCAGACTTAAATCAGAGAAAGTCACATCTAAATCTGAAGCTTCTGGTAAAAAGTTACTTCCAAAACCTAAAGGCATTGTGATCAAAGAAAGGACACATACTGAAGCAACTTTGGCTAGATCACAACCACAGATAGATCCAAGATCCAAGGGTAAAGAAAAGGTTGGTGAACCTATCAAGCCTTATGTACCTCCTGAGGAAGAAGAAATTACTGATGGAAAAGATGATCATGCTCTGACTACAAGAAAAGTTCTTAAAACAACCTCTGACATGGCTCAAGTTGTTCAGAGTCAAGAAATTGTAAGTTCTGATATTCAGAAGAAGCAAGTAACCTCTGACAGTGCTCAAGTTAACTTGATATCAGAAAATAGATCAAAGACACTCCTACCAGGATTCACTAAAGCAAAACAGACTCAATCTTTGAAGACTACTGCAAGTGGTTTTGAAGCAAGAGTAGTTACTGGAAAGGAAGCTAGAGATAAAACTGGATTGGGAAGTGCTGATGAAAGAAGAGTACACAACACTACCAATGATCCAACTTCCTTGAGTGAACCAGGTATTGGAGCAACTCCTGAGAGATTGAATCAACTGGAATCTGTACAGATGGTTTACCATACCTACTTGAAAGAATACATCATGTTGTATTTCATGACAGATGGTAGGGTTTATCATATAAGACAAAATGCCATTCCTTTGAAGTATTTTGAAGAATTAGAGCATGTATTTTTCCTACTTCAAGTGGATGACAGAATAACAGAGACTGCTGCAAACTACTTAAAAGAATAGATTCAGAGACAGAAAAGGCTTTATTCTGTTAAGTCTGACAGCAGATATGTTCCAAAGTACAGAGATCACAATGGTGATATTATTGATATGAAGCCTAATACTGCACATATCAGAACGTATCTTGGTATTAAGGGACTTGAATTCAATCTTGAGTCAGAAAAAGCTTATGTCATAAGACTAGATCAGGAGTTAAGAAAAGCAAAGATTAATGATCTCAGAGCTGCAATCTTTCAAACTGGTGAAGATACTGCAGAGCTTAAAGGTGTTAAAAGGAGAATGATTGATGAACTAAGATATGCTGAGAAATGTTTGTTGAAGAACTATCTCAGAACAACTCCTGACATCAGAGAGATCAGAAAATGAAGAAGCCAAGTCGAAGATCTACAACTGCTTAAATTCTAATATTTATACAGATTGAAGTTGTTATCAGAAGTTGAAATTGGTAAAAACTTTAAGGACTGTAAGTTGTAGTTATCTAGTCTATTTCTCATGCATTTGTACTTAATATTTTTGACATCATCAAATATCTGTTAAACTTGTATATTTTGTTAATTTACAAGTTGGGGGAGATTGTTAGATATATTTGATAATGTCATGGTTAATATGTTTTATGTTTAGCTTTCAAATCTTACGTGAACAGGATAAATCAGTACTTAACTGTTGATCAGTACTTATACTGGAAGTCAGGACTTAAGGATATCAGTACTTATATTATCAGGAGATAATCATCAGAAGATAGATATCAGAACTTAAGTGCTGAAGGACAATCAGATAAGGACAGTAGCTGATTAAAGGAAAGAAGATTGAGATAAACATAAGAAGAGATATGCATGAAGAAGGATTTCCGTGAAGAATGGAATACTTGGAAGAAAAGATATCTGATTGATATATTTTAGGAAGCAGAATTATATTCCATATCAATTAGCGATTATCTTGTAACTGTGTAGTATATAAACACAGACATAGGGTTTACACTATAAGTGTTATCATTATTAGAAAAGATTATTCATTGTAACCCTAGCAGCTCTCGTGATATTTGTTCATCACTGAGAGGTAACAGTTTCATACTGTAACAGAGTTTATTGTTTCAATAAAGTTTGTTTTCTGTTACTTAAGTTCTTAAAGTTCGATTTGAGTGTACTATACACTGTATTCACCCCCTCTACAGTGTGTGTGTGTGACCTAACACACATTTTCCTCAGCCTTGGAATACTTTACCATTCTCTCTGACTGTTGAGATTGTTGTTGTTGACCTTCAGCTACTAGAGCAGTACATGTGCTGACCACTCTATCTTTCCCGTAGACTTCCTTCTGCTGAATCTGCTCCAACTCATAGGTTTTTAACACATCATAGAGTCTATCCAAAGAAATCTCACTCAGATCTCTAGCTTCTATTATGGCAGTGATTCTATGTTCAAGATGAGTTGGCAGTGTTAAAAGGAACTTTTTGTTGATCTCTCTGATTGAATAATATTTTTCATTTATGTTCAGGTTGTTGATCAATGCATTGTACCTCTCGAACACTTTAGTAATTCCTTCTCCTGGATTGGATTTAAACTGTTCATACTCAGAGGTTAGGATCTCTAACTTGTTCTCCCTAACTTCCTCTGTACCTTCATTAATCACCTCAATAGTTTCCCAGATGTGTTTGGAATTTTTACAGTTCATCACATGTATGTTCATCAAGGAATCAAGGGAATCAACTAAAATTAATTGAAGGCTGGCATCCAAGGAGGCTTCTTCCTTTTCAGCAGGAGTAAAATCCCCAGGCTCTTTTGCATAGGTTCTAGCTTTGGTAATTACAATATCATCTTCTATCACCTCTGGTTCAATAACCATCAGAATTTTTGGACCTTCTTTAATAAGTTACAGATATTTGGGACTTGCAACTTGTAAAAACAAGAGCATCTTCTTCTTCCACATAATATAATTTTCTTTATCAAATAGTGGAATTTTAATGGTTCCAACTTTTTGTGAAGTCATTATGAATTTTTGAATAAATAAAAATTCAAGGAGCTGAAAAATCACAAAATTTTAGGATCTTGATTTGTTCGTTAATCAAAAGGCTCTGATACCAATTGTTAGGTCCCAATATGTTTGTAGAAGGGGGGTTGAATATAAACTATACCGTTTAATCGAATTTAGTGCGGAATAAAAAATTGAAACAAAATTCAAGTTAAATAAAAATATTATTAAACTTGAAAGGTGTTACAACAACGGTATCGATTACAAGGGATTAATCTCAAATTAATTATCACAAATCTAGAATAAATTTGACATGAACTTTTTCTATTTTTGCAATAAAAAGAATCAAATGCTAAAAGTAATTTGAGATTAAGTTCTAGGGATTTTGATCCGCTAGATAGTTACACAAGAACAAGAGAATGATTTCTAGTGGTTTGGATTTAACTTTACTAGCTAGAAATTATTGATCTTGAATTCAACAGAGAGATGAAATGTTTTGTTGCTGCTGTGTTCTTTTGTTCTTGAGTTGTTTTGTTGTGTTGTGTGTCTGTTGAATTGTCAAGTCTTTTATGTCTGCTGCTCTCGTCTTTAAATTTAATCAACAGAACTCACTAGAATTGGCAAGACAATCTGCTAGTTGGCATGACTTTCGGTGAAGCCAATCGGTGAGACAATCACTTGAATTAGCAAGACAATCGGCATGACAATCTGTTGAACTAGCAAGACAATCCCATAGCTGGTAGAACTTTCGGTATGACAATCTGTTGAACTAGTATGACTTTCGGTATGACAATCCAGATTGTCATACCAGTTCAATTGATTGTCATGTTGAATTAATATTGAATATAAATTCAAAATAAATTCTGAAAATTCATAATATTGATTCAAAATTAATTAATCAATTAATTCAATTAATCAATAAATTAATCTTTGCAGATATAATTTATTTTCTTAATTAAACTATATGACTTAATTAATTAATAGAGAATTAATACTACTCTTCAACAACAACCATTCTTCTGAAAATCACTGTCAATTATGAATCAATTCCACCACTTCAATGTTGACACTCGATGTACTGCCTGGTTCATGAGTGACTAACTTTCATGACATTTCTTCATGTCTTGACTTTGATAACTTGATTTTCTTCAGATTAAATCCTTGTAATGATCTGATACCCTGACAAGATCTCTGTCACTTGATTAAATCCACAATCTTGATTTATATCACTGAGGCTTGATCAATTTCTTGAACTTCTTCCAGTGAAGTAATTCCTCAAGTCTGTAGATGAACCTTGTTTCTGAATCCTTTGACAGATTTTACTTTGTGAGATCTTTTTGACGGTAGATCCACTATTTACTTGTTACATTCTTATTTTAGTTGTGTGAAATCCTCGAATAAATAAATAGGCTATGACATATGCTTTTCACAAGTAAGTCATGGATTGATCCATTTTATCTAGCTCATCCAAGGTATAAAATTCATCTTCCTCTAGCTCTAAAATAACTTACTTCTGAGATCCTTTGTTCTTTTACTCCACAGCATGAATAACTAGAGCTTGAGTATCTTGTTCATCTTCACTTGCTTTACTGTCATTAACAACTAAGACATTGGAACCATCAACCACATTTCATTGGTTTTTCTTTAATGACTTTCTTTGCAACATTTTAAGTTCATAAGTTTTCAAGATCCCATATAAAACTTCCAATGTTATTCTGCTCAAGTCTCTTCCTTCCAATAGCTGATATTTTCTGTTCAAGATGGTCAGGTTGAGCTAGCAAGAACTTTAGGTTAACTTCTTCAGCTTTATAATATTTTTCATGAAGTTGCAAGTCATTTATCAATTTTTTAAATCTTTTAAAAACTTCAGTAATTCCTTCCTTAGGCTTTTCCATGAAACACTCATACTGAGACACCAGTATCCTCCTTTGATTTGATCATATTCCTCTGTACCCTTACAGAGAATCTCAATCTTCTCCCAAATCTTCTTGTCTATGTCACAATTGACAATATTAATGTACATAACATTGTCAAGTGACTCTATCAGAATTAGTTGCAGGCCACTATCCAGGGAGACTTTTTGCTTTTCAGTTTTACTGTATTTTGAGAGGTCTTTAGGAGCATAATGAGCTGGAATGACCATATCTCCATCAGTAGATTCATCAACCATTTCCATATGAGTAAAAGGGCCATTTTTGAGAATATGGATAAATAAGGCCATTCTTATGAACAGCATCATCTTCTTTTTCTAAAGTGTATAGTTGATTTTATCAAAGGCTGGTATCTTGATACTTCTAATCTTTTGTGCACTCATACTTCAAAGATCTTGATCTGTTTACTTTCAGATTTGGCTCTGATACCACTTGTTAGATATTGAGTACAACACAGTGGAGGGTGAATGTGTTTCTTTGAATTTTTAGCCTTTTAAACAGTTTGGATATTGTGTGTGAACAAAGTAGTTTATATTGCAAAGATATTATGTTCAACAGAAATAAAATCACAAGCACAATATTTCAAAACTCACTTAATTTGTATTAATTAAGTTTGTCTTGCTACAAGTTCCGTGTTCTTAAAAATATGAGAACTCAGCTTCTTCCTTGAGAGAATACAAGAAAATGTGAATTTGTTTGTTACTCCTAAACTAAGGACCAGTGCATATTTTATACACTAGCAACACGGTTTTATAAAACTTGCACTAAAATGTACTAAACTCTTTTCTAAAGCATTCTTTTTCTATTTCCATTTCTAGCTTAGAAAATTTGTGCAGAATCTTGCAGGTCTATGACCATAATTTGTCTAGTTAATCTTGACCCTTGATCATGTATTCTCTCCAGCTACTGTGTAGACTTTTCAATCTAGTTGATAGATCGTTTGTTGACTGATAATCTTGAATCTTGAATTTATTTGCATTTTGTATTTGAGAGGCATATCGGGATCTCCAGTTTGTTCTATAGAGAAGTGACATCTTGATAAGTATAATGACTTATCGAGATCTCCGAGTTCTCTATAGGTTATTTTGACTTGTCGAGGTCTCTTGATCTTGGCATGAAAAATGACTTGTTGATATGTCTGAAATATCTACATATTAAATTGACTTGTCGATATCTCAGAGATATCTATATACATTTTGACTTATCGATATCTCTGAGATCTCTACATGAAGAAATGACTTGTCGATATCTCCAATCTTCACATCTTCATTTGACTTATTGATACCTCTGAGACTTCTCTATAATCCATTTTGGACTTCTCGATAAGTCATTCTGGACTTCTCGAATGACTTCTATATATTACTTGATCTGTGACTTATCGATATCTTGACTTAGAATAATTTTCTTAAAACAATTTTATTCAACTGCAAGCTTCTTCACTTTTCTCTGAGGCATGATCTTTGCTTGATATTCTTCTAGATTTTATTCCTTAGCTTGAATCTGTTTATAGAAAAATACTCCAGTCTAATCTTCTAACCTTTTTACAGACTCAAGAAAGACAATACAAAATACAAAGTTGATTATTAAATAACTAAATCTCAGGGTTTTTAATGTGACTTATTCATGTTATTATACAGGCATGTCTTCCACAACATGTCTTTACTAACATCTTGAGAAACTTTAACTTGAGTAGAGCTTTGGCCAGAGTGTGATGTTGATTTTCCAGCTTCTTTTGATTGCAGTCCAACTTGTTTTGATTGTTGAATTCTAGTTTATATCCCCCCCTTAGTCTTGGTAGAAGGAAGAAGTAGAGGACTAGGAATTTCTATCCAAACAGCTTCAGGAAATACATGTAGAGGAATCTTCAAGGCACCCATAATAGCTCCCAAAGAGAATTTTTTTTTGCATTTGGAGATGTTTGTGGGAGTCTACTAGGGACCTTATATCATTTTGTTGACTCTGCACTAAAGTAGTGAGAGGAGTGACCTGTGTTGTAAGTGAATCATTAGAGGCTTGAAGAGTGGTGACTTGTTGCTGTAGAGACTGGATTTGTAGATTGGTTGAGATGGAGATTGGTTGTTGTGATCTTAATGAGAGAGGAGCACCAAAAGTGGCTTGAACAAATTCTTTGATTCCCTCCATCAATAAGGTTGAGGGTTCATACATGGCTTGGTGAAGTTGCTCCAACTTGACCTTTGTGTCATTGTTGTTAGTGATTTGATTTTGGACAACTTCATGAAGAGTCAGAAATGATTGCTTTAAGTTTTTGATGCTTTGCTCCATACTAGTCACATCAAACCTGGCCATTTACACATCAAATTTTTTAAATTTATTTTTTATCTCTACCTGAGATGGCACAAGTAGATCAAGTTTATCTTTCACCAACCTCCTGATCATGTCTTGATGACTATCCAGTGTATGTTCCAATGTTTTACCAATAAGGTGGAGAGCTTTGAGTTGTGCCTTATAGACCTCTGTAATAGCATTATATACTTCTTGTGGCTTGAGAGTCTTGGCATTGGTTCCTAGGATGGTGACATATTCTTCTCTGAATCTAGCCAATACATCATCCATACCCAAACTGAAATTCTTAGATAGCCAAGCATCCACATTCCCATCATACTCAGCTTCATTAATAATCTTGTGTTGTTATTCTTCAACATCTCTTTTATATGACAACAAGATAGCCTAATAATCCTGATTAGACATGTCAATTATGAGTAACTGTTGGGTAATGTTTGCAAGGCCAACTAATTGGTCTATATAAAGATCATTCATTGTAATTGGATGAGATTGAGCATCCTGCAGCCATTAAGAGATGAGGTGAGAAGGTTGTTGAGTGGGGTTTGAGGTAGATGGGATGTTCGTTTGGTTTGAGGTGGAGGGTTGTGAGGTGGCAGGTAACCCTGTGATTAGAATCATAGTTAAACTCACAGTAGAAACTGTAATTTTGACAGTGTGTTGTTCACTAGTAATGAGAACCTCTATTAGAATTGAAGGGGATTTGACCAGGTTACTGTCATGTACCATGGCCTCAGACCCTTGTTCTTCTTGCAAAGAATTGGCACTTGAATGTGCTTGACTTGTCTCCCCAATAGTTGGATCATTGACAATTTTACTCCCAGCTTCTATTGATAAAGTAATTTCAGCCAGGGTTTTGAGAGGAGTTTTTCCTGCATGAGGAACCTTCAGTTGAATTGGAGAGATTTAGATAGCCCCCCTCAGGAGTACTACCCTCAAACCTTTCAATTTGTGAATATTTATTTGCACATGAAGGTTCATTTAGTACTACCACAGGGTCTTCAGTAAAAACTAATGAAACCCATATGTTTTTGTTGGTGTCATCAAGTTCTACCCCAACTTGTAGCCTCTCATCAACTAAATGTGGTTCCTGGGTGATGAGCACGGTCTCTTGAACCGTGTCACTTGATTTTAACAACACTTGAGAAGTGGATTTAGGTGTTTCATTATAGGTAGAAGAAATTTGAGATATGGGATTAATGATTTGAGAATTGAGTGTTGGCAGCTCCCCCTGAATAGATGAGGGAGCTTCAAATGATATGCTCTCAATATGTGTGCCATCCTTATTTATTCTTTCATAAACTTGAGTGTGCTCAAGTTGTGGTGTAGACTCTTTACAAAGTGCACTAGGGAGAGTGTTTTGTTCAATAGAGACACCCTGTTGAGAGGATGCCTCTAAAATCTGTTTAGATCCCTCTGTTACAACTACATCCTTTTGAGAGGATACAGAGGTAGCTAATTGAGTGGTCAACTCAGTTTTCTTTACCTTCTTTGACTTTTTGAACAGGGTAGACTCTATTTGTATTTGGTCCTCACCACTCTCATTCACAATAGTTAAGGGTGCATATTTTCTCTTCTTTTTACTCACTCCACCCTGTTGAGAGGATGAAGTGGTTGGTTTCCTAGCTTCTGGTGGTAGAAAAAAAGGGTCTCAGTTGTAGAAGGCCCATGTTGGTGTTCATGTGCTTGTACTTCCAGAGGCACACGAGCCATAATTGTATTAGCTACTGCACTTGACCTCATGTCAAGCATAGGGTAGGGGTAGGTCCTAAATTTTTCTAACATGAAGCCATTAAGATTTAGTGTTACCTCTACCTTATTCTTTGTAATTAATGAATCAAATAATATTTTGGACACTTGTTTACAGTTGCCTATATTGGTTCTATCAATACCTTCAAGCATATGTATGTCTATTACTTTATAAATTAAAGTAGACATAATAAATCTAGGAAAGAAGATTTCATTAGCTCTACTTACCAATGGCATAGTGAGTCTGGTGCTAAGTTCTTTCAGGATTGATGCCCCAACATTGAGTGGCTTTTTGTATGCCATGGAGAACACTAGCTTCTGTACTACACTTGATATATTATGATATCTTGTCTTCCTGCATGTGAATGCCCTCACAATGGAGTCACAAAGAAATAACAAGTCTCTCCTTAGATGTTTGTTGTTCAGTCTGGC
This sequence comes from Apium graveolens, assembly GCF_009905375.1. NCBI lineage: Eukaryota > Viridiplantae > Streptophyta > Magnoliopsida > Apiales > Apiaceae > Apium > Apium graveolens. The sequence goes on from NC_133654.1 coordinate 216,352,904, forward strand.
CAAGTCAATCTTTTCACTGTAGTGTTTGAAATCCATGTGTAGGATTTTATACATCACAAAAGCATGGTAAAATATTTTCTTGATATAAAATCCATATAATCGCATACAAATCGTGAATAAATCGAGGGATCAATTACCAACCTTTAATAGCGATCCAAGAACGATGAACGGAGATCCTTAGCAGCTGCTTCTCAAGTGTGAAGCACTCCACCGGTATCCACCAAGAGATCAAAATAATGGAGGGAGGAAGAGGTTGAGAGAATTAGTTGCCTCCTTTTCTTTTCTACTTTAGAATTAGGATTTTTATTTGGGTTTTTTTGCAAATAGGGTTTATAATAGTATATTTATAGGCAAAATTTTCAGCTAAAAATTTTCCCATAAAATATTATTATTATTACCCCTTTAATTGATTATTCTTATTAACCAATTAACTACTAATTAAAACAAATTTTAATCATTAATCCCTTTTTAAACACTTTAGAAAATTAATTCTCTCACTTGATTTAATTTCCAAAATTAAATTCTTAATTAATAATATTAAGAACTTTTCTTAATTAATTTATAATTAATTAAATCTCATTTAATCAATTATTAAATTTGCTAATTAATTATTTATTTCACAAATAAATAATTACCAGCCATTATTAATTAATTCCTCCACCATTAAATCATTCTATTTTATGGTGTGACCCTGTAGGTTCAATATAAGCCGGTAGTAGAAATAAATAATAATAAAACTATTTTATCATTATTTATATAAATTCTCTAATTCATTAAATATGATTAATTAATAAATTAATCATATTCATTCTACATCGTGAGGGATACTTCTCAACATATCGCGACTATCCGGATAATACGAATTCACTGCTTAGAATACCAAGAACCTATTCAGTGAATAGTTACCGTACAATTAATTCCTTTTATCCTGCAATGTCATGATTAAATACAAGGCATGAAACTCGTGCCAAGCCTATCTTATTTAATCATATGCTTTCCCATTCACTATGCTTAGTTCTAATTAATGTGAATTAGAAACTGCTTTCTAATTTCATTCACTCTGGCCAGAGATTCCTGAACTAGCATAAGTGGATCAGCATTGAACATTCTCTGCCTTCACTGGAAGGGGTAGATCCTTTATTGATCATACACTATCTTCGTGTACAAATTTCTACACCAAGTAGAGCTCTTATTATTGTCCCTAGAGACTAAGAACTAAAGCAAAGTATAGTTCAGTGTACACAAGATGACTATGATGACCTCAAGTCTAAGGATAAGCACCTACATACTAGCTATAGTGTCACCACACAAATGTCTATGAGAACAGACATCTTTCATAATGAAGCAAGCATAGTATGTACCGATCTTTGCGGATTACTAATTACCAGTTAGTAATCCTACGACTAGAAAATATTTAAGTTCAGAGTTATCATCTTTTAGGTCTCATTATAATATCATCATAATCCATAAAAAGCTTTACTCTAAACTATGGTATATCTTATTTAAACACTTAAATAGATAAAGACCGTAATAAAACCAAAACAAATCTTTTATTAATATCAATGAAATCAAAACAGATTACATAAAAGTTATTCCTAAATCATCATACATGATTGGACTTAGGACACATCTCTTTCAATCTCCCACTTATACTAAAGCCAATCACTCTGGTATCTAATACCCATCTTGTCTTTATGACGATCAAAGTGACTTTGAGAAAGTGGCTTTGTTAAAGGGTCCGCTATGTTGTTATGTGTGTTAACTCTCTTGACGTTGACATCTCCTCTTTCAACAATCTCCCTAATCAGATGAAAGCGTCGTAAAACATTTCCTACAAGAAGTATATCGTCCACATACAATACAAGAAATGTTACCGCACTCCCACTAACCTTCTTGTAGACACATGGTTCATCTATGTTTTTGATAAAACCAAACTCTATGATTGTCTCATCAAAATGGATGTTCCATCTACGAGAAGCTTGCTTTAAACCATATATGGCTCGTAGCATCTTACACACTAGGTGTTCATTTCCATTGGAAAGAAAACCCTCTGGCTGTGTCATATACACTTCCTCTTCAAGTTTCCCATTGAGGAAGGGCGTTTTCACGTCCATTTGCCAGATCTTATAGCCGTAGTAAGCAGTAATCGCAAGCAAAATCCGAATTGATTTTAACAGGGCTACAGGCGAGAAAGTTTCATCAAAGTCAATCCCTTGCCTTTGTCTGAATCCTTTTGCCACGAGCCTGGCCTTATAGGTTTCCACCTGGCCATCTGCTCCAATCTTTCTCTTGTATACCCATTTGCACTCAATAGGCTTCATACCCTCAGGTGCTTCAACCAAAGTCCATACTTGGTTGGTATACATAGATTCCATTTCGGATTTCATGGCACTTTGCCATTTCCCAGAGTAAACACTACTCATAGCCTCATTATAGGTCATAGGGTCGTCATCATCAATGATTGACAACTCATTGTCATTCTCAATAAAAAGGCCATAATACCTCTCAGGTTGGCGAGACACTCTCCATGTCCTACGAATGGGCTATTCCACAGAAGGTTGTTCAATCTGAATAGGTGTTTCCACTTGAACCGTAGTAGTTTGTGCTTTTTGAACTTCATCAAGTTTAATTTTTCTCCCACTGTTCCCTTCAAGGATAAACTGCTTTTCCAAGAAGGTAGCATGTCTGGTGACAAACACCCTATGATCGGTGTAAAAGTAATACCCTAAAGTCTCTTTAGGATATCCCACAAAATTACATTTTACGGATCGAGATTCCAGCTTATCTGGGTCAACTTTCTTGACATAAGCGGGGCATCCCCAAATCTTAACGTGTTTAAGACTCGGTTTCCTTTCTTTCCATATCTCATATGAAGTTTGAGGAACAGATTTGGAAGGCACCTTATTCAGTAAATATGCTGAGGTTTCCAATGCATAACCCCACAGGAATACTGGAAGATTCGCATAGCTCATCATGGACCGAACCATGTCTAACAAAGTTCGATTTCTCCTTTCAGATACCCCATTCAATTGTGGAGTATATGGAGGAGTCCACTGGGAGACTATACCATTTTCTTTGAGATAAGCTAGAAACTCTCCATTTAAGTATTCACCACCTCGATCTGATCGAAGAGTTATAATACTATGTTTGGTTTATTTCTCCACTTCATACTTATATTCTTTGAACTTTTCAAAGGCTTCAGACTTGTGTTTCATCAAATACACATATCCGAATCTAGATCGATCATCTATGAAAGCAATGAAGTATGAAAATCCACCCATGGCTTGCATAGACATTAGTCCACATACATCTGTGTGTACCAATCCTAGCAAATCTGCAGCCCTCTCTCCATGTCCACTAAATGGAGATTTGGTCATTTTACCCAATAGACAAGACTCGCATGTAGGATATGATTCAAAATCAAAGGGGTCAAGTAACCCTTCCTTATGCAATGTCCGCAGTCTATTTTCACTAATATGACCAAGTCCGTAGTGCCACAAGAAAGTCAGATTTTCATCATCCCTTTTTCTTTTATTAGTATGTTCAATTTGTAGTAAATTATGCTCTACGTCACATACATACAGACCATTATTTAAAATACCACTTCCATAAAGAACGTTATCTCTAAGAATTGAACATTTATTATTCTGAATAACAAACGAAAATCCATCCAAGTCTAACATGGAATAGAAATAATATTCCTCACAATCGAGGGAACAAAATAATAATTATTTAGAATAATAGTCTTGCCCGTAGGCATATATAAATGAAATGATCTTATAGCTTCAGGAGCAACTCTTGCTCCATTTCCCATCCGTAGAATCACCTCCACTTCTTCAAGAGTCCTACTTCTCCTTAGTCCCTGCAACGAATTGCAAATATGAGAACCACAGGCGGTATCTAATACCCAAGTAGAAATTTGACTTAGTGACATATTAACTTCGATCATGAACATACCTGAATCAGAAGCGGTAGTCTCACTACCCTTCTTCTTCTTCTTCAATTCTGCAAGGTAAACCTTGTAGTTCTTCTTCCGGTGCCCCATCTTGTTACAGTGAAAGCAAACAGCTTTGCTCTTGGGGTCTTCAGCTTTTGGTGGAACTGGCTTTTTCTCACCTACTTTCTTCTTCTTGGAAGGGTTCTTCTTCCTTTTCTTAGGATTAGAACCTTCACCAATTAGAAGAACAGAACTCTTCTTAGGGGGAAAATTTGATTCCGCAGTCTTCAACATGTTGTGGAGTTCAGGCAGGCTGACATCCAGCTTATTCATGTGAAAGTTCACAACAAACTGCGAGAACGAACCCGGAAGTGATTGCAAGACCAAGTCTTGGCTCAGCTCCCCATCCATGGCAAAACCAAGTTGTCCAAGACGTTCAATCAAATTGATCATCTTAAGTACATGGTCATTCACAGATGATCCCTCAGACATCCTACAACCGAACAGCTCCTTCGATATCTCATATCGAGCTGTCCTCCCTGCCACATCATACAACTCTTGTAGATGTATAAGGATAGTGTGAGCATCCATATGCTCATGCTGCTTCTGTAGCTCAATGTTCATGGAAGCTAGCATGATGCATTGAGTAACATTTGCATCATCTATCCACTTACGATACATAACATGTTCATCATTATGTGCATCGCTAGCAGGTTTAGTAGGCTTAGGTGAGTCAAGCACATATTCCAGCTTCTCAACCCTGAGAACAATTTGTCAAGTTTCGAAGCTAGTCAGCAAAATTAGGACCAGTCAACTTGTGAGCATATAGTATACTCCGGAGTGATAGTGCAGAAGACATAACGTATATAGTAAATCTGTAAATGATGAACACATAACAACACTTAGCAAATATTCAATTTCATTTCATAAGTGGCTCCCACTAGTTTATCTAAATTATATAACTCCCTTAAGTGAAAAATTAAGCATTCATAATGCTAGTGGGAATAGGGATCCTACATTCCATCACACAACCTCGGCTGTAGCACGAAACCTCATGTGATGTCCAATAGGCAGACAACTCTTGTCAATTACATCTTATGTTATTCCCTAATAAAACTTTAGCCTCTTGAATAATTGAGTCACGACTGTAGCACGACAGACTCAATATTCTAAGTCAAGTCTAACCCAACATTTCGTACAATTGAATCAGTCTCCAACGGCCCACGGCTGCAGCACGTAACGACCTTTAGATTCTAATTCAATGTACACATCTCTATGTAATAGACAAGTATTTCTTATTTCAAAATCAAAGCCCTCGGCTGTAGCACACAACGATAATGATTTTAAAATAAGAACTACTTTCTACCATGTTGACCGACACAAGCCCGTTGTGTCATTGGCCAATTACTACTTGATATTATTTAATTTTAGAGGGATTATATTATGTTACAATCATAATCATATTATAAAGAGATTCTTCCTTTTAAATTAAATATTTCAAATCAATAATCGATAATCAGATGATTCCCAGATCGGGGGGAGCATTATAAAGAGGCGTCACTTAATACCCCTTTCTTACATATAGAAATCTGTTTTTGATAGAATCATCCTTTCTCTCAATATTGAAAATTCATATTTAATTACGTGTTTCATAAATACAAGAATCTCATGATTGTATTCATGATGTTATTGTTAAGGCAAGAAACGATTCCTATTCTAGATTTTCTAGAGCACGCCTTATATTGATTTAAGTTCACCTAAATCTATCATCGCATGGTAAAAATAGGCATATATCTCATATATAAAAATAAATAAACAAGTAAGCATGCAAGCAATATCATGTCACACATTGATATGATGATGTATGAATTTATTATAGCATTTAAAAGCAATTAAAACAATTAAAACATGCTTTAAAACACTTTCGGGAATATAAACAGTTCAAAACTTTTATATAAAAAAAATTTGACCACTCCATTAGACCTGTCTCGGAAAAACGAATCCAACGATATATTGCACGCCCGAAACGGAGTTACGAAACTCCCAGAAATCAAATTAAAAAAAAAGATGGGCTATAACGCATTACAGGAACGCGTTACAAGCCCTGTAACGCATTCCGGTAATGCGTTACAACCCTTTTAAGCCATTAAAAGGTGTAACGCATTCCATGAATGCGCCACAGGGCATTCCCGGAATGCGCGACACCCCCTTCCCCGCGTGCGCTTTTTTTCTGCGCCTGTCAGCTTCTTTAATATTTTTTTTATTATTATTATCCAACAGCCGCCGCCGCCATCGAACGACGTGCCACCCATCAACATCATTAGTACACCCCTTTTGCTTGATTACAGCAACAAACAATATATATATATATATATATATATATATACATAACAGATTACATATATATATACATATTTAATTACGAATTTTAATTAAAACAACTTCAAAAAATCATAATAATTAATCCACACATTAGAAAATTATGAAAAAAATATCCAAACGATCTACAGTACAACACTTGTAGAACCCACATCTACAGTAAAAATAATTTTGAGAAACAATTTCTAATCAATCATAATTAATCCATGATATAACTTGCAAAAATCATAATAAATTCATACAAGATCATAAAATTCTAAAATTTTTATCACAGATCTATATGCATACAACCTACGCTCTGATACCATTGTAGGATTTTATACATCACAGAAGCATGGTAAAATATTTTCTTGATATAAAATCCATATAATCGCATACAAATCGTGAATAAATCGAGGGATCGATTACTAACCTTTAATAGCGATCCAAGAACGATGAATGGAGATCCCTAGCAGCTGCTCCTCAAGTGTGAAGCACTCCACCGGTATCCACCAAGAGATCAAAATAATGGAGGGAGGAAGAGGTTGAGAGAATTAGTTGCCTCCTTTTCTTTTCTACTTTAAAATTAGGGTTTTTATTTGGGTTTTTTTTGCAAATAGGGTTTATAATAGTATATTTAAAGGCAAAATTTCCAGCTGAAAATTTTCCAATAAAATATTATTATTATTAACCCTTTATTCTTATTAACCTATTAACTAATAATTAAAACACCTTTTAATTATTAATCCTTTTTCTAAACACTTTAGAAATAATTCTCTCACTTGATTTAATTTCCAAAATTAAATTCTTAATTAATAATATTAAGAACTTTTCTTAATTAATTTATAATTAATTAAATCTCATTTAATCAATTATTAAATTTACTAATTAATTATTTATTTCACAAATAAATAATTATCAGGCATTATTAATTAATTCCTCCACCATTAAATCATTCTCTTTTATGGTGTGACCCTGTAGGTTCAATATTAAGCCGGTAGTAAAAATAAATAATAATAAACTATTTTATCATTATTTATATAAATTCTCTAATTCATTAAATATGATTAATTAATATATTAATCATATTTATTCTACATCGTGAGGGATACTTTTCAGCATATCGCGACTATCCGGATAATACGAATTCACTGCTTAGAATACCAAGAACCTATTCAGTGAATAGTTACCGTACAATTAATTCCTTTTACCCTGAAATGTCATGATTAAATACAAGGCATGGAACTCGTGCCAAGCCTATCTTATTTAATCATATGCTTTCCCATTCACTATGCTTAGTTCTAATTAATGTGAATTAGAAACTCCTTTCTAATTTCATTCACTATGTCCAGAGATTCCTGAACTAGCATAAGTGGATCAGCATTGAACATTCTCTTCCTTCACTGGAAGGGGTAGATCCTTTATTGATCATACACTATCTTCGTGTACAAATTCCTACACCCAGTAGAGCCCTTATTATTGTCCCTAGAGACTAAGAACTAAACCAAAGTATAGTTCAGTGTACACAAGATGACTGTGATGACCTCAAGTCTAATGATACTTGTACAACTATCACTATGTGAACATCTGCTGACACGTGAGTGAACTCCATCAGTTGTTCAGCTGTGTGAGTCATGTTCAGTGAACTTATTCTATAATAATCACCTACATACTAGCTATAGTATCACCACACAAATGTCTATGAGAACAGACATCCTTCATAATGAAGCAAACATAGTATGTACCGATCTTTGCGGATTACTAATTACCAGTTAGTAATCTTACGACCAGGAAATATTTAAGTTCAGAGTTATCATCTTTTATGTCTCATTATTATGACCTCATCATAATCCATAAAAAGCTTTACTCTAAACTATGGTATATCTTATTTAAACACTTAAATAGATAAAGCCCGCGATAAAACCAAAACAAGTCTTTTATTAATATCAATGAAATCAAAACAAATTACATAAAAGTTATTCCTAAATCATCATACATGATTGGACTTAGGACACATCTCTTTCACCATGAACTTAGCTAACTCTTGTGTTGTTGGTGCATCCATTAAGCCTTTTGTAGGAATACCCAGTGCTTTATTGACATCACTTGCATCAAACTCCACCTGCTTCCCTTGAATTGAGCACTTAACCACCAAAGAAGCTTCCTGGTTCTCATGCACAACTGTCTCCATTACAGCTGAGTTCCAAAAGTCATTAAACACATCGAGTTAGAGAATAAGATTGACATTCAAAGCTCCTGCAAGGTAGGATTCATCTAGAAACTTGACAAAACATTTGAACCTGTCAGGAACCTGATTAGCATCTGTAAAAGCCAAGTAGTTGGTTTCATCCTTTGGGATAATAGCTCTAACATTGTTGGTTGCCATTGATATTGTTTGAATTTGAGTGGGTAAGAGATTTGAGAGAGAAAGAGTTCGAAAATGAGAGAGAACGGTTAAGATTTGTAAAAAGTTAGGTCACTTGAGATCTCGAAAGAGTAAAGAGGGGTTATGTCGAGATGTCTGGGTATTTATAGAAAAAGGCAAGAAACTTATCGAAAAGTAAGAATAAACGTTTGGGATTTTCTTGTCAAGAAGTCACGTGTGAGAATATATACATATAGATATGTCACTTTCCTGACTCTTATCGAGATGTTAAATAAATACCCAGTTTGTCCTGAATGGACTAAATATTTCCAATTTTTATTTGAATAAATAAAAATAAAATTATAATGATTTTATATCAAAAGCATTTAACTAGAATAATTTATTAAACTAAATTATTCCAGTTCTAAATTATCGAGAAGTCTAAAGATGGACACTTCTAGACACCTCTATGAATTAACATATATCGAGATCTCTACAAGACTTATCGAGTAGTCATAATGAGGCTTGTCGATAAGTCCTTCGAGAAGTCTAGAAAAAGGCTTATCGAGAACTCTATTGAGAAATCTCAAAATGACTTGTAGAGAAGTCAATTAGACTTATCGAGAACTCAGTTCTCTATAAACTTTTATTCTTTTTGGTTCTTTCTTATATTAAGTTCACATATTGAAAATATAAATTAACATTAAGACAGTTTTTCTTAGAATTTAAAAAATTCCAAACTCAATTTTGAATTTGAAAAATAAATATGCAGGGAATTCTGAAATATTTATAAATCATATTTCAGTTAATTTCCAATTAAATCAAATTAATTTTGATTTATTAGAAATTAATCTGCTACAACATATTAGCTGAGTTCTTGCCTTTGGGATGAAGAATTTAACATTCCAATTTCACCAACAAGTCTAGTGAAAGTTGCTTCATCCAAAGGTTTAGTGAAAATGTCAGCTAATTATTTTTCTGTTGGAACAAAAATAAGCTCAATAATACCATTTACAGCATGTTCTCTAATAAAATGGTATCTTACATCAATGTAATTTGTTCTAGAATGATTAACTTGATTAGCAACAATAGGTATAGCACTAGTATTGTCACACATGGAATTTTGTGTAACACTAGGCCATAGTCCATTAGTTGATTTCTAATCCAAAGCACTTGAGCACAACAACTTCCAGCAGCTATGTATTCAGCCTCAGCTGTGGAAGTTGACACAGATTGTTATTTCTTACTGTACCAGGATACAACTCTTTGTCTAAAAAATTGACAGCTCCCACTAGTGTTCTTCATGTCAACCCTCATCCAGCAAAATCTCCATCTGTGTATCCAACATCTTCAAATTTAGTTCCCTTAGGATACCACAATCCCAAGTTTGGTGTTCCCTTTAAGTATTCGAAAATTCTCTTCACAGCCATCAAATGTGATTTCTTTGGATTGACTTGAAATCTTGCACACAGATATGTTGCGAACATAATGTCTGGTCTACTGGCAGTAAAATACAACAAAGATCCAATCATTCCTCTATAACCTAAAATGTCTACACTTTTTCCTTTCTTATCTTGATCTAACTTAGTAGCTATAGACATAGGTGTTGATGCAGGTGAACAATCAACTATTCCAAAATTCTTCAATAAATCTTTAACATACTTGGTTTGGCTGATGAAGATTACATCACTTCTTTGACTGACTTAAAGTCCAAGAAAGTAACTTAATTCTCCCATCATGCTCATTTCAAATTCACTCTGCATGAGTCTTGAGAATCTTTGGCATAATTTCTCATTAGTAGAACCAAAAATGATATAATCCACATAGATTTCAACTAGGATCATATCACCACCATGTTGCTTGTAGAATTGAGTCTTGTTAATTGTACCTCTAGAGAATCCATGTTTAAGCAAAAAATCTGACAGTGTGTCATACCCAGTTTTAGGTGCTTGCTTTAATCCATAGAGAGCCTTGTGTAGTTGGTAGACAATATCTGGAAATTCTGGATCTTCAAATCCAGATGATTGTTGCACATAAACCTCTTCTTCTAACTCACCATTAAGTAATGCACTCTTTACATCCATTTGATATACTTTAAAATTTGAGTGTGCACAAATGCAAGAAAGATCCTTATTACTTTAAGTCTTGTAACTTGAGCAAAAGTTTCAACATAATCAATTCATTAGTCCTGTGAGTAGCCTTTTCTACTAACCTTGCTTTTTTTCTTGTTATAATTCTATTTTCATCCATTTTGTTCCTGTACACCCACTTTGTTCCAATTATACTTATGTTCTTTGGTGCGGGAAATAACTCCCAAACTTTGTTCCTTTCAAACTGATTTAGCTCTTCCTGTATAGCAGATATCCAGTCAGGATCAAGTAGAACTTCTTTAGTTTTATTAGGCTCAATTTATGAAAGAAAGCATGCATGTAGACATTCATTAGCAGTTGAACTTCTAGTCCTCACACCATCATTTGGATCACCAATAATTGCATCTCTTGTGATTTTGTTGACTTGAATTTTCTGCATTTTCTTCACCATTGGCATGACTTGCAGAACTTTCTTCTCTTTCTCCCCCTGAGTTTGGCTATCAAATTCAGGTGTTTGATATGAGTTTCCATTCTCATGATTCACTTTCTCATTTGACTCTTCATTCATTCTGCTGCTTGTGTTGATCTCAGCTTCATCTTCAAAATCACTATCAATGTTGAGATTTTTAAACTTAAGGGCTTCAGCTTCATTTTCATCAAGGCATTCCAAGACTGGACACTTGTCATCATCAAAACTCATATTTTTACTTTCCATAAATTTCTTTTGTTCAAGCACATAGACTCTATAGGCAGTTCTCTCTAATGAATATCCCAGAAGAATTGCTTCAAAAACTTTAGAATCAAATTTTCCCATATATTCAGAGTTGTCTTTTACAACATAGCACTTGCTTCCAAACACATGCAGATGCTTCACAGTAGGATTCCTTTTTGATAGGATTAAGTTGGGTGACTTGCCAAGATTTTTGTTGATGAGATATCTGTTTTAAGTGTAGCATGGAATGTTGACAGCTTCTTCCCAAAAACTTGTTGACAAATTAGAATCTTGCAGCATTGTTCTAGCAGCCTCAACCAAAGTTCTATTCTTCCTTTCAACTACCCCATTTTGCTGAGGTGTTCTTGCAGCTAATAACTCTTGAAAAACACCTTTATCTTTGCATAATTCAGTTAAGATTGTATTTTTGAATTCTGTGCAATTGGCACTCCTCAATCTTTTCACACAATTCTGATCTTTAACCTGCTTCTCAATTTTCTTGATGTGTTCAATAATGATGTGTGGAGTTTTATCCTTTAAATGCCTAAACTCTACCCATATCTACCTTGAGTAGTCATCCACCATCACAAGTGCATATTCTTTCTGGAAATAGATAAGACATTAACTGGTCCAAACATGTCCATATAAATAAGTTGTAGAGGTGCAATTATGGAATTCATAGCTTTGCTTTTGTGACTAGACCTTTTCATTTTTCCTTTTTAACAAGCCTCACAAACTTCATCTTGAGAAAATTCTAAATTTGGCCTATCTCTCACTAATTCCTTTTTAACTAAGGTATTAATTGCTTTGTAGTTCATATGAGAAAGCTTCTTGTGCCACTGCTTGCTTTGCTCAATAAATGCCTTGGTGTAGAAGCAATATATTTCATCCTTATTTGCTGAATATAAATCTAGAACAAACAAGTTTCCCTTTTTTACTCCTTTCATAAGCAACTTTACCAGTCTTTTTGCTGATAATTGAGCAATCTCCTTTGTCAAATGAAACCTTGAATCCTCTATCTGTGAATTGACTAACACTCAGGAGATTCACCTCAAGACCAGCTACCAGTGCAATATCTTCAATGACAATATTTCGAGAAACTAACTTACCATATCCCATTGTGAATCCTTTGCTGTCGTCTCCAAAAGTCACCAATGGGCAAGCCATCTCCTCAAATTGTGATAGCAGGGTTTTATCACCTGTCATATGCCTAGAGCATCCACTGTCTATGATCCATATGAATTTCTTCAATTTGCCCTGCACACAAGGAGGATAAGTGTGTTTTTCTACCCAAACAGTGTTGGGTACTTTCTTCATTTTAACAGAAGTTGCAGAAGTAAAATTTGATGATTCAGAAAGAACGGCGTTCAATGACTGATTTGCATTTTTCTTTTTAGCTGCAGATCCAATTTTAACTTCTTTGAGATCTACTCTCAGTTTATGAAATCTTGTCATCACTTTCATATTACAAGGAATGCAATAAATTTTATCACAGAAAGAATAGGTATCTTCACCCTTTGCTTTATTGTATCTGCGGGCTCCCACTTTTGGCTCACTAACAGCCTTTTTGCAAAGGTGAGTTAGGTGATTTGTAAAGCCACACTTTTGACATTATTTCTTGGGAGCATCTGCAACAAATGCAAAGTTGTTGCTCTTGTTCACTCCAATTTTCCCATTCATGTTCTTCTTATTTTTTCCAGCATTCTCATTTTTGATTGGTGTCTTTGAAACTTGATTAACCATGGGCTTTTTTTATTTTAGCAGTAGGAGTGGTTTATTTATTTTTCTTTTCATTGTCTTCATCTGTAAGTTCTTGCTTGATGACCAACTCAACTTCACTGAAATTGACTTTACATGCCTTGAACAAAGGTGCATCAACTTTTATCAGCATAACTGGGATATCTTGATTTGCAATTGCTTTACCTTTGTCACCTTCACTTTTCTTATTGTTGTTCAAGGCATCGTAGTCCAAACCAATAACTATGTTAGCATATGGTTTGTTATTCTTATAGTATTGTCCAACCAACAGAGATGCATTCTTGAATGACTTCAATTTTACTTCACTCTTCTCTAACTTTTCCCTCAACACAGCTTCAATTTCACTTGCACACTTCAGCTTGTTTTCAAGTATTCATTTTCTTGCTTGACATTTTCAAGCTCAATAAGCTGTAGTTCCAATTCTTGTTTCTCAATCTCAAGCTTCTCATATGTCTTTGACAGTATACTAACTTCCTCGGCAGCTGCCACCATGCTTATATGGATATGAAACATTTCTACACTTATCTTTTCAACAGTTTCTTTATATTGGCTTCTATTTAAATCGATGGTAGTTAGAGTTGGTACCTCTGATTTTGATGAGGATGATTCTCCTTGCTCAAGAGCCATATGTGTATAGTTTCCAAACTATTCATTCTCATCTTCTTCATCAGTACCTTCCCAACTCTTGCCTTCATCTATGTAATCCTTTCCTTGTTGTTTCTTCAAGAGTGCTTCATACTTTGCCTCCAATTCCAAATAGGCTTTATCATTCTTCACCTTCTTAGACATCCTGCACTCAGTAGCAAAGTGACCCAACTTATCACAGTTGAAGCACCTTATCTTTGATATGTCAACAGATCCAGTCTTGTAGCAACCTTTGCTAGCTGAGTTATACTGAGTTTTTGGTTTCCAAGTGTTGCTATTGGAAGACTGTCCCTTATTCTTGAAGAACCTTGGCTTTTTAACTCTAATGTTAGTGAATTTTTTAGCCAGGTAATTCATATATTGATCCATCTCATCTAGCTCATCAAGGGTGTAGAAATCATCTTCCTCTAGCTCCAAAACAACTTGTTTCTGAGGTCCTTTGTTCTTTTGCTCCACAGCATAAATAACCGGAACTTGAGCATCTTGTTCATCTTCACTTGCTTCACTGTCATTTATAACTAAGGCACTGGAACCATCAACCACATGTCTTTGTTTTGCCTTTAATGAATTTCTTTGCAATATTTCAAGCTCATAAGTTTTCAAGATTCCATAAAAAACTTCCAGTGTTATTCTGTTCAAGTCTCTTCCTTCTCTAATAGCTGATATTTTATGTTCAAGGTGGTCAGGAAGAGCTAGAAAGAACTTTAGGTTAACCTCCTCAGCTTCATAATATTTATTATAAAGTTTCAAGTCATTTATCTGTTTGTTAAACCTTTCAAAAACTTCAGTAATTCCTTCTTTAGGCTTTGCCATGAATCCCTCATACTGAGACACCAGTATTCTCGTTTGATTTGATCTTACTTCCTCTATATCCTCACACAAAATCTCAATCTTCTCCCAGATCAGTTTATATGTGTCATAGTTGACAATATTGTTGTACATGATATTGTCAAGTGACTCTATCAGAATTAGTTGCAGGCCACTATCCAGAGAGAATTTTTTTCTTTTCAGGTTCAATGTATTTTGAGGGGTCTTTAGGGCCATAATAAGCTGGAATGGCCATATCTCCATCAGTAGATTCATCAACCCTTTTCATTGGAATAAAAGGGTCATTCTTGAGAATCTGGATGTACATTGGGTTGGCCATTCTTATGAACAACATCATCTTCTTTTTCCAAAGTGTATGGTTGATTTTATCAAAGGCTGTTATCTTGATACTGCTTATCTTTTGTGCACTCATACTTTCAAGATCTTTATCTGTTTACTTTCAGATTTTACTCTGATATAAACTTGTTAGATATTGAGTACAACATAGGGGGGGGGGTGAATTTGTTTCTTTGAATTTTTAGCCTTTTTAAATTTGTATGGATATTGTGTGAACAAAGCAGTTTATATTTGCAGAGATATTGTGTTAGCAGAAATAAAACAACAAGCACAATATTTCATAACTCACTTAATTTGTATTAATTAAGTTTTTCTTGCTATAAATTATGTGTTCTTAAAAATATAAGAACTCAGCTTCTTCCTTGAGAGAATACAAGAAAATCTGAATATATTTGTTACTACTAAACTAAGGACCAGTGCATGCTTTATACACTAGCAGCACGAGTTTACAAGACTTGCACTAAAATATACTAAACTACTTTCTAAAGAAATCTTTTTCTATTTCCAATTCTAGCTTAGCAAATCTGTGCAGAATCTTGTAGGTCTGTGACCATCCTTTGTCCAGTTAATCTTGGCCCTTGATCTTGTATTCTTCCAGCTACTTTGTAGACTTTTTGGTCTAATTGATAGATCGTTTGTTGACTGATAATCTTGAATATTTAATTTGTCTGCATTATGTTTTTGAGAGGCATATTGATCTCCAGTTTGTTCTATAGAAAAGTGACATCTCGATAAGTATAATGACTTATCGAGATCTCTGAGTTCTCTATAGGTATATTTGACTTGTCGAGGTCTCTTGATCTTTGCATGTTAAATGACTTATCGATATGTCTAAGATCTCCACATGTAGAATTTACTTGTCGATATATCTGATATCTCTATATACACTTTGACTTGTTGATATCTCTGAGATCTCTATATGAGAAATTGACTTGTCAATATCTTCAATTCTTTGCATTTTAATTTGACTTATCGATATCTCTGAGTTCTCTACATGCCGAAATGACTTGTCGATATCTTCAGTTCTCTACATCTTCATTTGACTTTTCGATATCTCTGAGACTTCTCTATAAGCCATTTTGGACTTCTCGATAATTCATTTTGGAGTTCTCGAATGACTTCTCGATCTAACTTGATTTGTGACTTGTCGATATCTTGACTTGAAACATTTTTCATAAAACAGTTTTATGAAACTCCAAGCTTCTACACTTTTCTCTGAGGCATAATCATGGATAGATCTTCTTCCAGGGTTTATTCCTTAGCTTGAATCTGTTTACAGAAAAATACTCATGTCTAATCTTCTAACCTTTTTACAGACTCAAGAAATACAATACATAATACAAAATTAATTATCAAACAACTAAATATTAGGGTTGTCAATATAACTTAGTCTTGTTATTATACAGGTATGTCTTGCACAACAAGATACATTATCCATTTATCTATTCACTTGGTTCTTTTATTGCTACTGAAAATAGGCCATAGTGCATATAGTTATCGAGGTGATTCTTTTAGAATTATTACCGGAAAACAAGCTAAAAGTCACACTGTTAACTCTTATTCACCGTTTTTACCATTCATACCAATCTAGTGGAGCAAAAACAACTATAAACATGTTCATCAAATTTCAGATTAGTTAATATTTTGAAATTAGAATGGCTATCACTTTCTGATTTTAGATAAACTGAGGTGCATTGTACAACCTAATTTAAAATTTAAATGTATGGAAATATTTTGAAAGAAAATTTATAAATTATAAGGTGGCATGTGCCTTCCCAGATATCGTGACAAAATTTCCACTGTTCTTCGCCCTTGGGGTACTACATATATTTAACTCGTTTTAAAAATTCTAAGCAATTTTTTAGAACAATTAGTAAAAGTATATTTCTGTTTTTCCAAGTAAGAGTTAATTAGGTTCTATATATCATAATCATTAATTTTATTACGGTTATTTAGTTACAGTTATTGATTACTATTAATAAAATAATTTGTAGTTACATTAAATGACTATCATATTCATATCTAAAAAACCGTTTGTCATGAGAATTAAACTCATTATCTTGCCATTAATTGAGAAATAATAATATTCATATTTTCAACCACTACATTGAAGAAATTTTTGATACCTTTCTAAAAATTATTTGGTAAGTTCAGCGTGAATCACTTATTATATTCAATTTTACTGTTTTTCAAGATTTAATCCAGAATTATCAAAAATTCCTCCCAACTAATAACAAACTTTTTCCAAAGAGATTATTTTATATATCTAATATATTTAGAATAAGTCAACATTGTTTTTTATCAATTGTAACAAGATAAATATATCCCTTTAACTAATTTAAAACTTGATATTTTTTACCAATTAGAAAGAGACTAATGTACTATTTATATTAAATTAATATTACATGTCGTTTATAATAAGAATGGAGCATATGATTCTGAACAAAAATGAATTCAAGTCACATATCAATCAATTTCACAAGAAGATCATCCATTATATTGTGAAATTCGTTAACTATTTCCATTTATAAATATCACACGATATGACCTATAATGTTTACCTATAATGTTCAATTAAGATAAATTAATACCATATGTATGCAATATACAAGTAATGAAAATCGATGATTTAAATTTATTAACTGCTAAAAAAATCAAATTTAAAAAGATATATTTTATAAATAACTAATAATTATATATACAAATTTTCAAATTTTGAAGTCAATAAAATTAAAATATTAATATAATACTCTTTAAAATATATCTATATATATATATATATGTTGTGCATATGCCGTGTACTTGATAATGATATAAACAAAACACCTAAGTAGATTTTACTTAGTGAAATAATGTAGCACTCGACGGATAAGAATTATAGTCCCGACGGATAACTCATTATAGTCCCGACGGATGATGACTTATTATCCATCGAGTGAGTAGCTTATGTAATAATAAGTTTGTAGCACATTTCTGCATACACCTTTGTATAGATTATGTAGTAGCATATAAGTCATGTTGGCTTTAACTAGATATGCAGAATAGGTTAATTAATTGTACATAAATGATGTCTTGTAATTCTGCATACGTGAAATGAAGTCAAGTGCCAAAATAGCTACCGACGGATGATTAACAAAGCCATCGATGGATGATCAAATGGCTATCAATGGATGTTTAATATAGCAGTCGACGGATGATCAATGAAGCCATCAACGGATGATCATAAAGTCGACGGATGATCATGTACCCAACTGATAAAGAATTCAAACATCAGTTGACAATGACAACTGGTCACATGCGTCGAGATGTATGCAAATGGAATGAGGAAGCCTATTAACTGGGTAATAGAGAACAAAGTAGCAAAGCATAAAAACTGATAGTTTTTATGATGATTCTATCTTTTGACTTTGTAATCTTGGTAATATATAAACCAAGAAAGTAGCAAATAGAAACTAAGATCTGAAATACAAAAAGTGAAAAACATTTGTAAGCAGAATTATTAGCATTTCTCTGTATTATCAGTAGTTCAAATTTGTAAGCAGCTGTGAGCATTCTTGCACACAGAGTTCTCTCGATATAATATATATCTCTGGTGGAATTGTTTAAATCCACCAGAAAGTTTTTAAAGACTCTTGTTTTTAATTACTTATGTTTTGATTCACGTAAGTTTTTATTCCGCATTGTGCTAATCAAAACACTTATATTTGTATTCGAGTTTGAACATTTTTATTTTAAGAAAAAGGTTCAAGAATTTCATTCAACCCCCCTTCTGTAATTCTTGCTATATTGTTAAGGGACTAACAATTGGTATCAGAGCTAGCTCTTAATCTACAAAGAGTTTAAAGATCAAAACAATTCAGCAAGATGAACAAGAAGGATGTTGGAGTCAAGATTCCTTTTCTAGATAAAGATAATTACCATCATTGGAAAGTAAAGATGCATCTTCATATACTTTCTCAAGATGAGGCCTATGTGGACTGCATAGAAAGAGGCCCTCATGTTCCAATGAGAGCTGCAACAGGAAACGAGCCATCAGTTCCCAAGCCAAGGCATGAATGGTCTGATCCTGACATTAAACAAGTCAGGAAGGATAAAAAGGCCATGAATATTCTGTTTAATGGTGTTGATGCAGACATGTTTGACAACATTATCAACTGTAAAACTGCCAAGGAAGTTTGGGATGCTATACAGATAATATGTGATGGCACTGAGCAAGTTAGAGAAAATAAGATGCAGCTCTTGATTCAACAATATGAGCATTATCATAATGAGGAAAGTGAGTCTCTCACTGACATTTTTAGTAGGTTTCAAAAACTACTAAATGCTCTTAAGTTGCATGGAAGAGTCTATCAGACTAAAGACTCTAATATGAAATTCCTTAGATCTCTTCCAAAGAAATGGAAACCAATGACAGTCTCATTAAGAAACTCACAAGATTATAAGGAGTTTACTTTGGAGAGACTGTATTGCATCCTGAAAACCTATGAGCTTGAAATAGAGCAGGATGAAAGGATGGAGAGAGGAAAGAAGAAAGGAGGATCCATTGCACTAGTTGCTGATTTGGAAAAGGAGAAGGAAGTGAAGATGGAAGTTGTTGAATCAACTTCTAAGGTCTGTGAGAACAAGGGCAAGGGGCTTGCAGTAGAAAGTGAAGATTCATTGAGCCAATATGACATGGAGGACATTGATGAGCACCTAGCATTTCTTTCCAGGAGATTTGCCAAGCTCAAGTTCAAGAAGAACTTTGGAGCATCCAAGCCAAATAGAAACATGGTGGATAAGTCAAAATTCAAATGTTTCAAATGTGGCTTGGCAGGGCATTTTTCCAATGAGTGTAGAAGTCAGATTCCAGTAAGAAAAAGTTTGAGTCTGTGGATTATAAGCAAAAATACTTTGATCTACTCAAACAAAAGGAAAGGGCTTTTATTACACAAGAAAATGACTGGGCATCAAATGGTCTGGATGAAGATGAAGATGTCAGCTATGTCAATCTAGCCCTAATGGCTAAGTCTGATGAGACAGAGACAACGTCCTCAAGCAATCAGGTAATTACTACAAACCTTGCACATTTATCTAAAGTTGAGTGTGATGATGCCATAAATGACATGTCTACAGAATTATATCATTTGCGTGTTACACTTAAGTCTCTTACTAAAGAAAATGCTAAAATCAAAGAAAACAATTTGTTTTTAAGTGAGAGGAATAATGTGCTTGAGTCTCAGTTTATTGATTTTGAAAAATTAAGAATTGAGTGTAAGATTGCCAAGGAGGAATTAACTGAGTCCTTGAAAAAGGAAGAGATTTTGAAGAAGCAGCTCGAGCGTGAACAAGAGGTGATTAAAGCATGGAAAACATCCAGGGATGTCCATGCTCAAATCACCAAAGTTCAAGGAATTGAGTCTTTCTGTGATGAAGCCTGAAAAACGAACAAAGAGAAACTAGAACCTAATTTGGTAGATGGACTGCTAACAGATGTAGACTCGACGGATGATGAGGACTATCCGTCGGATAACAAAAAGTGTTATCCGTCAAATGATGAAAATCCTCATCCGTCGGCTGTGAGCAAGCCCATTAGCAAAGCCAAACTAATCAAGCTGAATGAGAAGTATGGGTCTGTTTCCAAGAACTTTGTTTCAGGAGAGTCAAGTCAAGTTAAGAAAGGGAAAAAGTCTAATGTTGGTCACATGATTGTCAAACAGTTAAGTGACAGACTTGAGAAAATTGAGGTAAAAACAGAGACTAAAAGGAAAAACAATAGGAATGGTAAAGTAGGGATTAACAAACACAATAACTACATACCTGATAAATATGCTCCTAGAAAAATCTGTGTCAAGTGTGGTAGTGTAAATCATTTATCTGTTAATTAAAAATCTACCATGCCTACTCCCATGTCTGTTCAGTCTCAATTTCCTAACATGAATGCCATGCCTCCCATGTCTGTTAATGCTATGCCTACACAGAACATGAATGCACAGTTTGCTAATATGCCATTTGCACCTAATCCTTATTATGCTGCATATAGTATGCCACAAATGCCATTTAGCATGCCTTACTGGAATAACATGTTTACACCAAGCATGCCATTTCCTGTTAGTCATAATATGCATGATAATTTTGTTGCAATGAATGGTTTCAAAGGTCTATGAATCTAAAATTCCTAAGTCAAATGAGATAAGACCTAAGAAACAGAAAAAGAAAGTTAACAAGGCAGGATCCAAGGAAACTTGGGTACCAAAATCAACTTGATTTGATTTTGATGTGTACAGGGAAACAAAAAGAATCTTTGGTACTTGG
This sequence comes from Apium graveolens, assembly GCF_009905375.1. Lineage (NCBI taxonomy): Eukaryota > Viridiplantae > Streptophyta > Magnoliopsida > Apiales > Apiaceae > Apium > Apium graveolens. The sequence continues at coordinate 216,374,227 of NC_133654.1, forward strand.
ATAGTGGTTGTTCAAGACACATGACTGGTGATTATACCCTGCTCACAGAGTTTAAGGAGAGAGCTGGCCCAAGTATTACTTTTGGAGATGACAGCAAGGGTTATACTGTAGGATATGGCTTGATTTCAAAGGACAATGTCATTATTGAGGAGGTTGCCTTAGTGGATGGTCTCAAACATAATCTGTTGAGTATCAGCCAGCTTTGTGACAAAGGCAATTCAGTAACCTTCAACTCAGAAGCCTGTGTTGTGACTAATAAAAGAAGCAACAAAGTGGTTCTCACTGGTGTGAGAAAAGGAAATGTGTATCTAGCTGATTTCAACTCATCCAAAGTAGAGTCTGTAACTTGTCTTCTCAGTAAAACAAGTCAGGATGAAAGTTGGCTATGGCACAAGAAGCTATCCCATTTAAACTTCAAGACCATGAATGAGCTGGTAAAGAAAGAACTGGTAAGAGGCATTCCTCTAGTGGAGTTTTCAAAGGATGGACTGTGTGATGCCTTCCAAAAAGGGAAGCAGATCAAAGTATCATTCAGGAAGAAACTTGATTCAACAATTGAAGAGCCTTTGCAACTGCTTCACATGGATTTGTTTGGACCAGTCAATGTATTGTCCATCTCAAGGAAAAGATTTTGCCTAGTAATTGTAGATGATTTCTCAAAGTTCTCTTGGACATATTTCCTAAAATCTAAAGATGAGGCTAGTGAAATCATCATCAATCACATAAGGCAAGTCAACAATCATCCTGATTTCAAAGTTAGAAGAATCAGGAGTGACAATAGAACTGAGTTCAAGAATTCTGTCATGAGAGCATTTTGTGAAGAAAATGGGATTCTGTATGAGTTTTCAGCAGCAAGGACTCCACAACATAATGGAGTAGTGGAAAGGAAGAATAGATCACTTATTGAAGCTGCAAGGACAATGCTTGAAGAATCTAAACTACCAACATAATTCTGGGCTGAAGCTGTAAATACTGCATGCTACACTCTAAACATTTCTCTGGTTAATCAAGCAAGATGCATGACTCCCTATCAATTGTTCAAGAACAAGAAGTCAACTCTAAACTTTCTTCATGTCTTTGGCTGCAAATGCTATATCCTGAGAAATCAAACTGATCAAAATGGGAAGTTTGATGCTAAAGCAGATGAAGGAATTTTTGTTGGATATGCTGTTGGTAAAGCATATAGAGTCTACAATCTAAGAACCAACATTGTTGTGGAATCTATACATGTTGTGTTTGATGATAAAAATATTGAAGGACTGAAAGATGGAGATTACCATGAGAGCCTAAAATTCGACAATGTGGAGATGGTTAGTGATGACAGTGATGATGAAAGTGATCAAGAAACAGTGTCTAAGGATAATGCAGACAAATCTACTGCCAATGAAGCACAAAACTCAACATCTGTCGAGTTGCATAATGCTTCATCTATCGGAAGGCAATCTGCGTTATCCGTCGGGAGACAACCTGCTTCATCCATCGGTACTCAAAATTCACCATCTGCCGGGTTATCAAAAGGTGCAGGAAGTCAAGACAGATCACCTACAGAAAGTTCCCCTTTCTCAAATCAAAGATTCATAAAATCAGGGAGAGTTTCTAGAAATCAAAACTCAATCACACATCAAGACAACAATGAGGTCTCTTCATCTAGAGCTAATCTACCTCAACAAAGGAAATGGACAAAAGATCACCCCATTGAGCTTATCATTGGTGATGTTTCTTCTAGAGTTCAAACAAAAAGAGCAACTCAGGAAGAATGTCTATACATCAGCTTTCTGTCAAAGGAAGAACCAAAGAAGGTAGAAGAAGCTCTATTGGATCCTGATTGGATTTTAGCTATGCAGGAGGAGCTAAACCAATTTGAATGGAATAATGTATGGAAGCTGGTACCCAAGCCTAAAGGAAAGAATCCAATAGACACCAAGTGGGTATTCAGAAACAAGATGGATGAAAATGGCATAGTAGTTAGGAACAAAGCTAGATTGGTTGCTAATGGCTATTGTCAGCAAGAAGGAATTGATTTTGATGAAACATTTGCTCCTGTTGCAAGACTTGAAGCCATCAGAATCTTCGTATCCTATGCAGCCCATGCCAATTTCAAGGTCTATCAAATGGATGTCAAAAGTGCCTTTCTGAATGGAGATTTGGAGGAAGAAGTATATGTCAGTCAACCTCCTGGTTTTGAAGATCCAAATTTTCCAGATTATGTCTATTATCTTCTAAAAGCACTTTATGGACTGAAGCAAGCACCTAGAGCCTGGTATGACACTTTATCAAAGTTCCTTTTGGAAAATCACTTCACAAGAGGTATTGTAGATAAAACTTTATTTTTCAGAAATGTTAATGGCTCTAGTATACTTGTTCAAATTTATGTGGATGATATTATTTTTGGCTCTATAGATGAGAAACTTTGCAAAAAGTTTGCCAAATTGATGCAAAGTAAGTATGAAATGAGTATGATGGGAGAACTAACTTATTTTCTTGGTTTACAAGTTAAGCAAGTTAGTGATGGAATATTCATTAGTCAAACTAAATATATTTTTGATCTTTTAAAGAAGTTTGATCTAATGGATTGCACATCTACAAAAACTCCCATGGCCACACCAACTAAGCTTGAATTAAACACTACTGAAAAGTCTGTGGATATTTCAAGTTATAGGGGCATGGTTGGCTCACTTCTGTACTTAACAGCTAGTAGGCCAGATATAATGTTTGCTACTTGTTTATGTGCTAGATTTCAGGCTGATCCTAGAGAATCTCACTTGATAGCTATTAAGAGAATTTTCAGATATCTCAAGGGAACACCAAAACTTGGCATTTGGTACCCTAGAGATTCTGGTTTTGATCTAACTGGTTATTCAGATGCAGATTATGCAGGTTGTAGAATTGATAGAAAGAGTTCAACAGGAACCTGACAAATTCTAGGAAATAAGCTTGTGTCCTGGTTCAGTAAAAAGCAAAATTCAGTTTCTACTTCTACAGCTGAAGCTGAATATATTGCTGCTGGCAGTTGCTGTGCACATATTTTATGGATGAAAAATCAATTGCTGGACTATGGTTTGCAAGTTGAGAGGATTCCAATTTTCTGTGATAACACAAGTGCAATTGCCATCACTGAAAATCCAGTGCAGCATTCAAGGACAAAGCACATAGATATCAAGTACCATTTTATAAGGGAACATGTAATGAATGGTACTGTTGAACTACATTTTGTTCCAAGTGAGAAGCAACTTGCAGATATCTTTACCAAGCCACTGGATGAATCCACTTTTTCAAGGTTGGTAAGTGAGTTAGGTATGCTTAATTACTCTTAAATCTATCTGAGTTATTTTGCAAGTTGAAATGCAGCCAGAAATTGAATTGATTTTTCAGTCTTGGATGAAATTTTGGCTGTGTCAAAATTTACATCTCGACGGATGACCCTTATCCATCGAGTTTGGTTATCCGTCGACACACTTTTTGCTAATAAAAATCAATTACTTTTCTTGAATATCCTATGTCTCGACGGATAACAGTTTATCCTCATCCGTCGAATTGTCTTAATCTCAGCCGTTAATTCCCTGTACATTATCCATCGAGTATACTTACAGTTTGTAAGCATTACACGACGGATAATGAGTGGAATTTTTACAGTTTATTTTTAAACGGCTATTTTAGGCAATTTCTATTGGTTAATTTACTTTACTTTATTATTTTTATCAGTTATTTTTTAGATAGTATAAAAGCTTATTTCATTGCAATTGTTTTCTTTTATCATTCTCAAATTCAACTGCTCTTATTTCATTCTCTCTTAAGCAATTATTCTCCTTCTCTTCAAGATTTCATTCTCTAACAATGGCACCTGTAGTAAAGATTATGTCTCAAATTGGGTTCATTTATGAGAAGAACAATTTCACTGCATTGGTCAATAAGGGTATTCAGCAATCAGAGGACTATCACAAGATGATTGACTTTGTGAAGAATTGCAAGCTAAATTATGCCATGATGGAATTACCCACAATCTTCTATGAAGTTGTTGAAGAGATGTGGACCACTTCTATCTACAACTCTACTGACAAGACCATCACTCTAACCATCAAAGGTAATGAATTTTGTATCAATAGTGATGTGATAAAAGCATGTTTCAAAATTCCTGATAATAATGTGACTTCACCACACAATGACACTGATATTATCAATATGCTTAATTCCATGCATTATGCACTTCCTACTTCTAAACTGAGTGATATTAGGAGAATGGGTCTTAGGAAGGAGTGGAGTTTCATGTGTAATGTAGTTATTAAGGTTTTCTCTGGAAAAGTCAGTAATTTTGATTCAGTGAATATTTTCATGCTTAACATGCTATACATGCTAGTTACAGATAAATTTTATAATTTCAGTGACCTTGTCTTGTTTGAGTTAGGTTTTAAATTAGGAGAGTTAGCTAAAAGAGGTAAGAATGTGTATTATGCTAGATTTTTCATGTTATTGGCTAACCACCTCTGTGAAGAGATTGTGCTTGAGAACCCAAATAACAAACTGGTTTGTTGGGTTCAAGAGAGAAGACTCATTACAGATTTGAACAGGGCCAATCATCACAAGGATGTGCCAATGTTCTACTTTCCTGTAGTGCAGGCACCTCAGGTAAGTGAGGTAAGTTCATCCATCCCTACAACTATTCCAACCTCCACAATTTCTTTGAGTTCAGGAGTAGCTATGGCAACTGTACCAATGACCAAACAATTGCCTACCAAAGCTGCCAAACCTACTACTATTTCTAAATCCAAATCAAAGAAAACCCCCTCTGGTATCTCTCAAAAGATACCAGTTGAAAAATCCACCAAAACCAAATAGGGGAGTGTGAAGGAGGGTAAGTTAGGTGAGGGAAGGGGTGAACATCAAAGAAACCCCAAGAATAAGGTTGGAGAGTTGAGTGAATCCCAGCCTAGCCACACTGCAGTTTCCCAACAAACTGCAGTGCTTAAAAAGGATAAAAGCTCACTTCTAGCTGCATCCTCCCAAAAGGATGTAGTTATTGAACAAAGCTCTCAGCCAAGAGCACAGGCCAAAAGGGTTAGGGACACAAGCTCACCCCAAACTTATACAAGAAAGAAGAAATCTAAAACCTCTAGGTATGGTCAACATAATTATAGCAATACTCAAAATAAAACACTCTCATAAATAGATTAAGATTTATAATAGAATTGTATAAATACAAATAGAATTATAATATATCTAATAAACTTGGTTTAAATAAAATAATATATAATATTCATCCGGGCTGCGCTAAACAAAATTATACAATTTATCCAATCTGAAATAAAAATTAAAAGTAAACTACATATAGTTAGTTAGATTTGCAGGCTCGGACTAAAACAAAATAATAAAGACCAATAAAATTTTTGAAAGAAAATTCATTTGATCGATATAATGTCATCATCATAAAACAAAATAATAAATAGGATAAAACAAAAACAAATATTTAAAAGAAAATTCGTTTAGCTCATTTAATGTCATCAAGCTAAAACAAAATTAATTATATTATCCATTAGATCTAAGAAAAAATAATATTTACCTATTTACCTCGTGCTAAAATAAAATTAAACAAAAACAAAATTTAATTAGCTAGATTTGCTTGATATAACGGGCCGGAGGCTAAAACTTTAAGATTTAGTACCTCATGTTAAAATAAAATAATAAATATTATCGATCAAGTTAAAAAAGCATTTACTGAAGTAGGCTAAAACAAAAATAAAATTTTAAATTTAATAGGTTTATCGATATAATATATTATCTATTCATTAAAACAAAATATATCATCAAGCTAAAACAAAATATATTATCTATTCATTTTAAAATAAAATAATATTCACAAAGAGCTAAAATATAATTAAAAAATTAAATAAATATAATTAGCCGATCGATATAACGGGACTGAAGTTAAAATAAAATAATGTATAGAATTGTTATACGCTAAAATTAAACATATTAAAACTAAAATAAATCTGAATATAATTAGTTGGATATGGCCGGTACAATATAATTCATATTTTATTGATGTGAGCTAAAATTTACCTTTAATTAAAAGATAATTATATTTCATAAATACACCGATAAATATCATTAAAACTATATTTTTCAATCAGTCTTATTTTTTAAAAACTAAAATATCACTAAATTATACACGTGTATATTTAAAATTATAATCAAATCATATTATTAAAAATTTCTAATAAATAAATTTCAGAGTTTAAATTTTTTGCTTAAAACTAAATTCAAAAATATATAATATTAAAAACAATCTATGCATCGCACATGATTTTAGGCTAGTACTATTATATTAAAGACGAAACAATTAAAGTTTGGTTGGGAGCCAGTCTTGTCACCGTAATTATAGTAATATTTAAAGTAAAAACACTCTCATAAATAGATAAATATTCGTAACAAAATTGTAATATGTCTAATGGTTTTCGTTAAAACAAAATAATATACTCCCCCCGTCCCCCTGAATTCTTTACATCGAATATGGGGTCTCGGTTCACACTTTAGTGCTCATATTAAATGTAGTTGCATAAATTATTTTTCTTTTAAACAAAAATATAATGTTCAAATTTTTAGAAAAAAAAAGTAAATTTTAAAAATAATTTAAAAAAAGAAATGAGGGAGACGAAGGTAGTATAAAATTCACTCGGTCGGACTAAACAAAATTATATTATTGATCCAATTTTAAATTAAAAATTAAAAGAACTGTATATAGTTAGTTGGCTTTGAAGAATTGAGCTAAAATAAAATAATAAATATTATTGATCCCGCTAAAAATATTATATTATTGGACTGGATTATAACAAAATAAAAAATTTGAAAGAAAATTCGTGGAGTCGATATAATGTCATTAAACTAAAATAAAATAATAGATATTATCCATTCGGTCTAAAATAAAATAATAATTATCCCGGGCTAAAATTAAATTAAACAAATAGTAAGTATAATTAACTGGATTTGGTTGATATAACAGGTCTCATGCTAATATAATTTTTTGTCATTAATACATAAAATTTTACCATTAATTTGGGTTTAGTCGGGTTTAAACGTATTAAACTAAGATAAATCTGAAGATGGTTAGTTGGATTTGGTCGGTTAACAGACTAATGACAATTCGTATACTATTGATCTCAGATAAAATTTATCTTTTAATTAAATATAATAATATTTCATTAACACACCTATAAATATCAATATAAATATAAATTTCAATCATTACATTCTTTTTTAAAACTGTAGTATCACTAACTTATACACCTATGTGTATATTAATAAGCATTATCAAATCATGTTCTTAAAGTTTCAAATAAATAAGTTTCAGAAATTAAAATTTTTACTTCAAATTAAATTTGAAAAAATTATGTAATATTATAAATAATCTGTGCATCACACGGGTTTTAGGCTAGCATACACACACGTATATATAATTACGGGATGATTTATTTAGTTTCATCGATACAAATTAAATAAAAAATCATATACAATACAAAACTAAAAATAATAGATTACGCATTTCATATTATTAATTACTATATAAAAAACTATGTATAAGTTGAGTAATAAATCTTTGATTCATTTTTTATAAATATACCATTATCATCACCACTAATAACACATCGCTATGCTAATACCAGACCATCATTATCATACCACCACTACCATGCATCACTGCCAAAATTATCAAAATTAAACCACAATCACTAAATATATACTACAACCACATTAACACCACTGTCCAAACCGCTAATGACAAAGGAAATCACTAAAAATTGAATTTAAATTACCAAAATTTATACCTAAATAACTAAAATATTCACTACGCCATAAGTGGGCTACTGTAATGCAAGTGTTACAAGGAGCGTTACATTAGCTAAGAGATTTTTGGCCTATTGTAACACATCTCTTGTCGTGTTACAATAGCTATAAAGCTAGTGTTGCGGAGAATTTCCGGTGTTGCACAACATGTAACACCAACAACTAGTGTTACATTAGATACTTTTTAAATTTTTAAAAATATTAAAATAGAAATATTATCATAAATTAGTTTTAAATTATATAATCTAATTTATTAGTGAATGATCAATGTAACATATAATATGATTTAAATCTAGAATTTTTTATACATAAATTCAAAGACTTTTTTATTTTCCTATTTAATCAATAACAATTAAATAATTAAAAAAACTAAAAAAAATATGCACAATTTACTATCTGAATTATTTGGGCGGTATATTTTCCCCCAAATGAAAAAACATTCTCGGACAAATCTCTCTCATTCTCAAACCCTCAGTCTCAGCCTCCTCTCTCGGCTCCACTTGTTCCCTGAAGGTACTCTCTCTCTCTCCCCCTTCTCTCTCTTCATATCTCTCTTGTACCGACTACAACAATGATTACAAACTTTTCTTCTTTATTATGGTTAGATTTCTCAATTTTAGTTTCTTGTTTGATTTGGTGTAATATTTATGGTTTTAAAGTTCTTAGCATCTTCTTCTCTCTGGTTCGATTAGTAATTAATTTGTATTTGACTAATCAAGGTATTTGAGTTGGATGTTTGAGTAATTAGGGTACTAATTAGGTAGTTTGACTAATTAGGTGTCTCGATTCCAGGATCCAGCTGCGAAGTTAGTTATATACCATTTTAAGTTGATTCTTGTTGAATTTTGATCTCTCTGTATTGATGTTTTATGTGATTAATTAATTTTATTCATAAATGTGTATGGTGAAATGAAACGGATTGGATTTTATACTTGTTAGGCACTTGCGGAGGAGGCGAAAGCAAGATATCAGGATGTTATCTTTAAAATTTTTGATTTGGTGAGTTTAAATATATAAAGTATATTTGTACTTTTTACTAATATTTACTGCTATTTAACTCCAGATGTAGATATTGATGAGCTTGAAAGTCTTAGGACTAGGAAAAAAGAGCTAGAAGATGCAATTTCTGATCTTGAAATTAGTGTGAAAGTGCTTCAGAGTGAGAAAATGCGAAATGAAGATGAAGCAGCTAAAGTTCAGAGGGAACGTGTAAGCCAAATGACCGAACATTGCAGTACTATTATAGTTTAGCTAACACATATGTTAAGTTTTGCTTAACTATGAATGTCAATATATCCACCTCATTGTAAGCCAGACAATAGGACATCTATTTATTTTTTTACTTTTATAGTTTCTGTAACTTGGTTAGTTTTATTTTTTTTTGCTAAAATTCATTTTTGGACAACAAAATCGAAAATGCAGTGTCATACATACATGTATCTGTACTAATGCAGTGCCCCCACACCGGATTAAGTAATTATAAATTTGTTCTCATATATATATAGAACCAGTTTTAACATTGTATCAGATTTTCTCTAATGCTTAGTATGGTGGGATCACTTGCTACGGTAATAATTTTTCTTGTAGAGATATTGCCTTTTCTTTCTTTAGATGCTTATGTATGAGTTTCCATTAAACCATCTAGTTAGTGCCTTCTTTTCTTTTCAAAAATAATACTATCTACTGATTTTGAATTAATGATGAGGATATTAGTGAAAAGCCTAATAATCTACTCTGGAAATATCTTTGATGCTTGTTCAGATTCGAATGAAAGGTTTCTTTACCAGGACTTTCCACACCATTCTAGCAAACATTAGCATCAACAATTTAGACAATCTTGATCTTGATGATCTTGAGGTAAGCATTATGCATTGAGTTGATTTCTCACTAACTTTCAGAATTATTAGTGTTATCTAGTCCCAAGTGTATCCTACTTCAATTGCATAAAAAGGATGTACTCATAAGACGTGGTTTCATTTGGTATCATGGATTCATCATAGGCTGTACATTGCAATGAACACTACACATATGCAGTCACGTAGTTCTGCATTCTTATACCTTTGACCATTAACATTTTACTAAATTGTAATGTATATTGCTTCTTTCTCGGAACTTCGTAAGATATGTAACACATTTTCCCTTATTACCTTGTCCATGTCGTGAAATGAGCAGCCATTTTTTTGTGCTTTAATTTTTTTTTATTTTTTTAGTTACATTTATTTAGATCTGATTCTGAATAATCTTATAGAATCTTAGTTCTGATTTTCTAGATAATTGTGCAGTTGTATCCTTCATGTATACTTGGCCTTCTATTAGAGAGCCCATTAATCATATTTGGGAGATACCGATGAGATTTTCCTAGTACTATTCAACTTAAAGGTGTCTTGGCAGATATGAACAATTTCTCAATAGAATTGAAGATTCAAGAGGCGATGGACATACCTCCTGACAAGGTAAATTGACAACTCATTTCTTATGAAGTAAAGTCATTGTGTTTTACCAGATTTTGATTTAATGTGGTTTCTTGAGGTCATTTAAGCTGTAATAATCATCCACTCTTCAGATTAAGCCTGATGGTGTCCAGAGAGGCTTGGTTAGCATTTTTTTTACAATTATTGCTTATTTTTTCATTTTTTTTATTGGATTTCTCTTATTTCCAGTTGTTGAATTTGTGGTTTTTTTTATTTTTTAGAATATACAAGATATTTATGTATTTTACTGGGTTTATGTTTATTTTTATTTTTCAGGAATTTGTTTTGGTTTCTTAAAGCAGGGTTGTTGGAATTTTGGTAAAAACCTACGATCTTGATGTTGTTAATTTTGGGATTTTATATTAGAGCAGGGTTTTTATTTATCATGGTTGTTTCAACTACTGGATGTGATTTGATTGTTCTGTGAAAATATAATTATGTGAAGAATTTATAAAGTAAAAGGCAACATAAAAAATAATTATGACAGTTGCAAATTCTCAATGTTGTGTATTAGGGTGTTCAAGAAAAAGGCAGTCGTGATCAAACCAAAAACCAAAGCTCCAGGTTCAGGTGCTGAGATTAACACAAGACCTGAATGTTTATGTGATAAGGTACGATTGAAAGATAAGCGATTTCTTTCAAAAAATTTATTAACTATTCAGAATAGTCCAAAGATGAACATATTTTTTTATTTAAAAAATACAGAATATTCATGAAAACAGTCAAGGTGGATCTGCTCAGGTCTTGCGTTCCCAACAGATACTTACCTATGAGCTATAAAGCAAATTTGATTTAATTTTCTTTGGTTTCAAGATATGATAACTGTTGGTTAATAAATATGTATATTTTCAGCAACCAAATCCTGTAGGTAATAACGGACAAGGCGTTAGGGAGAATGATGTTACAGAGAAAATGACAGGGGGCTTGATCATAATGTCACACTATATTTTAATGCTGAACAAGTATGTGGGAAGTAACAAACCAAACCATCTGCTGATTTTTGTCATTCATTGCAGGTAAAGTTTAAAAACCATCAATTTTTCATTCTTTCCATTGCTAGTTTCTGTGCCTTTTTCTCATTAGTATTCCAATGTGCATATTCAGGAACAAGGTCAATACACATTATCACGTGTTTTTAGCAGAGTCATTTTCTTAGGTTTACACCGCAGTCACCATGCGTTGATAATGAATTTTATTGATCTGCTGATTCAACTATTTTGAATTGCAGTTGTAACTTTACTGATCGATCAAATTGTTGTAATTTTAGTTGGTTTTGTAGTATTTTAGATATGTATTGGAGATTTTATTTTGGTATTGGGCTTGTTGTATACACAGAGCATGTATATTAAAATTTTTAATATTAATCGTTGTTTTTTCCTATTCTAGTATGAAGTATATTTCGATATAGCGTGACATTATAAAATCTAATGTTGGTTAATTATAACAAATTTGTGTTACAATAGATACAATAGAGTGTTACGGTAGGCATGTGGGCCCCACTTATATAATCTTGATCAAGCTATTGTATCACTCATTTTACGTTACATTTGGCCCGGTTAGTGTTACAGTAGGTGCCTATTGTAACGTTTTCCTCTCTGTTACAATAGATCAGTAAAGTATTACATTAGGGTTTCTATTGTAATGCTTATACGTAACGCCCCCTGGTGTTACAATAGACCTATTGTAACGCTTTTGGGGCCTTTTGTAACACCATTTAGTGTTACAGTAGGTGCCTATTGTAACGTTTTCCTCTTTGTTACAACAGATCAGTGAAGTATTACATTAGGGTGTCTATTGTAATGCTTATACGTAACGCCCCCTGGTGTTACAATAGACCTATTGTAACGCTTTTGGGGCCTATTGTAACGTTTTCCTATTCTAGTATGATGTATATTTAGATATAGCGTGACATTATAAAATCTAATGTTGGTTAATTATAACAAATTTGTGTTACAATAGATACAATAGAGTGTTACGGTAGGCCATATGGGCCCCACTTATGCAATCTTGATCAAGCTATTGTATCACTCATTTTACGTTACATTTAGCCCGGTTAGTGTTACAGTTGAAAGAGATGTGTCCTAAGTCCAATCATGTATGAGGATTTAGGAATAACTTTTTTGTAATCTGTTTTGATTTCGTTGATATTAATAAAAGACTTGTTTTGTTTTTTTTATTATTGCGGGCTTTATCTATTTTAAGTGTTTAAATAAGATATACCACAGTTTAGAGTAAAGCTTTTTATGGATTGTGATGAGATCATAATAATGAGACCTAAAAGATGATAACTCTAAACTTAAATAGCTCCTGATCATAGGATTACTAACTGGTAATTAACAATCCGCAAAGATCGGTACATACTATGCTTGCTTCATTATAAAGGCTGTCTGTTCTCATAGACATTTGTGTGGTGACACTATAGCTAGTATGTAGGTGCTTATTATAGAATAAGTTCACTGAACATGACTCACACAGCTGAACAACTGATGGAGTTCACTCACGTGTCAGCAGTTGTTCACATAGTGATAGTTGTACAAGTATCCTTAGACTTGAGGTCATCATAGTCATCTTGTGTACACTGAACTATGCTTTGGTTTAGTTCTTAGTCTCCAGGGACAATTATAAGGGCTCTACTGGGTATAGGAATTTGTACACGAAGATAGTGTATGATCAATAAAGGATCTACCCCTTCCAGTGAAGGAAGAGAATGTTCAATGCTGATCCACTTATGCTAGTTCAGGAATCTCTGGCCAGAGTGAATGAAATTAGAAAGGAGTTTCCAATTTACATTAATTAGAACAAAACATAGTGAATGCGAAAGTATATGATTAAATAAGATAGGCTTGACACAAGTTCCATGCCTTGTATTTAATCGTGACATTGCAGGGTAGAAGGTGTTAGGTCACACACACTGTAGAGGGGGTGAATACAGTGTAAAATACAATCAAATCGAACTTTAATATCTTAAGTAACAAGAAAACAAACTTTATTAAAACAATAAACTCTGTTACAGTATGGAACTGTTACCTCTCAGTGATGAACAAATATCACGAGAGCTGCTAGGGTTACAATGAATAATCTTCTCGAATAATGATAACACTTATAGCGTAAACCCTATGTCTGTGTTTATATACTACACAGTTACAAGATAATCTCTAATTGATATGGAATATAATTCTGCTTCCTAAAATATATAAATCAGATATCTTTTCTTCCAAGTATTCTATTCTTCATAGAATTTCTTCTTCATGCATATCTCTTCTTATGTTTATCTCGATCTTCTTTCCTTTAATCAGCTACTGTCCTTATCTGGTTGTCCTTCAGCACTTAAGTTCTGATATCCAACTTTTGATGATTATCTCCTGATAATATAAGTACTGATATCCTTAAGTCCTGACTTCCAGTATAAGTACTGATTCCCAGTTAAGTACTGATTTGACCTGTTAAGTAAGATCTGAAAACTAAACATAAATCATATTAGCCATGACATTATCAAATATATCTAACAATCTCCCCCAACTTGAAAATTAGCATAATATACAAGTTTAACAGATATTTGATGATGTCAAAAATATTAAGTACAAATGCATGAAAATTAGACTAGATAACTACAACTTACAGTCCTTAAAGCTTTACCAACATTTAACTTCTGATAACAGCTTCAGTCTGTACAAATATCAGAATTTAATCAGTTGTAGATCTTGACTTGGCTTCATCTTCTGATCTCTCTGATGTCAGGAGTTATTCTGAGATAGTTCTTCAACAAACATCTCTCAGCATATCTAAGTTCATCAATCATCCTCTTTTTAGCATCTTTAAGCTCTGCATTATCTTTACCAATTTGAAAGATTGCAGTCCTGAGATCATTAATCTTTGCTTTTCTTATATCCTGATCCAGTCTGATCAAATAAGCTTTATCAGACTCAAGATTGAATTCCACAGCCCTGTAACCTAGAAAGGTAGTTATAATTTTAGCAGTATTGGGCTTCATTTTAACTATATCACCCTTGTGATCTCTGTACTTTGGAACATATGTGATGTCAGACTTAACAGAATAAAGCCTTTTCTGTCTCTGAATCTGATCCTTCAAATAGTTTGCAGCAGTTCCTGTCAATCTGTCATCCACTTGAAGTAAGAATAGTACATGCTCCAATTCTTCAAAATACTTCAATGGAATGGCATTTTTCCTTATATGATAAACCCTACCATCTGTCATGAAGTACAACAAGATGTGTTCTTTCAAGTAGGTATGGTAAACCATTTGTACAGATTCCAGTTGATTCAATCTCTCAGGAGTTGCTCCAATACCTGGTTCACTCAAGGAAGTTGGATCATTGGTAGTATTATGTATTTTTCTTTCATCAGCACTTCCCAATCCAGTTTTATCTCTTGCTTCCTTTCCAGTAACTACTCTTGCTTCAAAACCACTTGCAGCAGTCTTCAAAGGTTGAGTCTGTTTTGCTTTAGTGAATCCTGGTAGGAGTGTCTTTGGTCTATCTTCTGATATCAAGTTAACTTGAGCTGTGTCAGAGGTTACTTACTTCTTTGAAATATCAGAACTTACTTTATCTTGACTCTGAACAACTTGAGCCATGTCAGAGGTTGTTTTAAGAACTTTTCTTGAAGTCAGAGCAAGATCATCCTTTTCATCAGTAATTTCTTCATCCTCAGGAGGCACATAAACCTTGATAGGTTCACCAACCTTTTCTTTACCCTTGGATCTTGGATCTATCTGTGGTTGTGATTTAGCCAATGTTGCCTCAGTATGTGTCCTTTCTTTGATCACAATGCCTTTGAGTTTTGGAAGTGGCTTTTTACCAAAAGCTTCCGATTTAGATGTGACTTTCTCTGATTTAAGTCTGGCTTCTTCTTCCATTAAACTCTCCAAGTCCATTCCTGGACTTTCCTGAAGAAATAACTGTCTTGACATTTCCTCATCAAGATCTAAAAGTTCATCAGAACTTATCCTTTTACCAGTAGCAGAACTTATTCTTTTCCCAGTATCAGAACTTGTCCTGTGACTTGTGATTTCAGCTTTTCTTGATGTGAAACCTCTACCTTGACTATGACCTCTACCCATTCCAGAGCGTCCTTGATCATCCTTTTCATTATCCTTCCCTTTCAGTGTCTTGTCAGTCTTGCATTTGGACTTAATTACTTTCTCCCCCTTTTTCGCATCAGCGGGTAGTAGAAGAGAGACAAACAATTCCACTGAGGCTTGGATTTCAGTAAGTTGAGATTGCTGAGAAGCTTGATTTGTCAGAATATCATTAATCTGAGCTTGTTGTTTCTCTTGAGTCTTCTCAATATAAGCAATCCTGTCAAAGGTAGGTTGGAAGAACTTTTTCTTATCAATCTTGTGAACTTGTTCTTGTTTGATGAATTCTTCCTGAATCTTGTGTAGCTCTACATGAGTAGTTGAATGAAGACCTTGTAGATGTTTAGTACTCAATGCAGTGACTCTAAGCTGGGTTTTGAAATCATCAGAATTTAACATTTCATCAGCTTTAGTCAAGTGCTCAGCAAGATGCTTTTCAGTTGGAACACAGGAAATTGAGTTCCACTCCTTAGTCCACTCCTGTCCTGCAGGAGTTTCACTCCAAGGCACTGGTGCTTCTCTGTAACAAACTTCTTAACAAGTTCAGACTTAAGAATAGTTTGTTGAGGAGCATGTCCTGAAGGACCTGCTACATCAGCATCTGCATTTGGAGCAGCATCACCAGTATCTCCAGCATGTGCAGTATTAGAACTTACAGAATCAGTATCTTCGGATAAGATAACAGTGTGAGTAGCAATGGAGGCTTCAGCATCCTCTAATTGCTGATCTGGTTCTAAGTTCTGATCAACAGCCATATCCTGATGTTCACCTAAATTCTGATCATCAGCATCTAGATGCAGAGAAGGTGTAGTAGATAACTCTGGAGTTTGAACAGCATCAGTAACAGGTGTTGTTGATGGATTATATGCTGTTGGAGCTTCTAACAAGAATTACTTCAGGCACAACCAAGTTGTGAACATCAATATCAGCACTTGTGCCTGGATCAACAGGAGATACAGATGGTGTGTTGACCTTTTCAGAAACAGCTTCCTGAGATGGAGTGGATGGAGAAGAAGTGACTTTAGCAAATTCCTTTTCTTGTGAGATCAAATATTCCTGATCCCCTTCCTGGGTTGCTGCTTCTTCATCATCTGAAACAGGTCTTTTTGCCCTCTGTTTCTTGTATCTCTTTGAAGATTTGGATTCCATGGGAGTTTCAGGAACTGTCATTCTTCTAAGCCTCTTGAGAAGCCTAGATCCCCCAATTCCAGAATCCTTCGAAAAAGTCACTTTCTCAGCTTCTTTAACAACAGGTTCTGAAGAAGGAACCTGTTCCTCAGTATCAGATTCATCTCTCAAAGCAATCTTCCTTTTCTTCTGAAGTGTTTGAGGAACAGTCTTTGTCCTCTTAGGTTTGGAAGATGAAGGCTTCACAGTAGGTGCTGAGGATGAGGGTTGAACGGTCTGTGAAGTGGAGAGATAGGATTTGATATATTACCTGAGGGTTGGTTGAGGAGAATGAGTGGTAGGTGCTGATGGTTGTTGTGATGTTTGGGTGGTTGTTGTTGGTTGGACATCAGAATAAACAGAGCTATAAGTATCAGGATCAGCATTTACTAAGATCTGTTTTACAGACTGAGGAATCTGTAAAGGTCTAACCACTGATTTCTTAGTGTCAGCATTTATCAGGTCATTAAAATAATGTTTTGCAACCTTAAAAGGTGGAGTTGAGGAACTGACTAATTGAGGCTCATCAGTATAAAAAGTATATATAAGTTGATAGAATCTAGCAAAGTAAACAACATTCCTATCCTCTGTCATCCTATCCCCAATAAAACCAATTATAGCAGTTGCAAAATCAAAATGAGTTTGGTTTATAATAGCATACCCGATGTGCTGACTCAGAATTGGGATAGCATCAAAATTCGAACACTTGTTCCCAAAAGCTTTAGTGATGCAGTCGAAGAAGAAGCTCCATTCTCTTCTGATATGAGCCCGTTTCAACTGCCCAAGCTTTGCCAAACTCTGTTCATACCCCAAATGGGCCATTAAATCCTGAAGAGCTGATTCCTCTGGAATTGAAAAGGTACATCCTTTTGGGAGATGTAGAGCCTTGCGTATTGTACCAGGAGTGACTGTATATGAAGAATCACCCACTTCGAAAACAATATTGGGAGTGCCATGTGTACCACTATTATCAAAGTGCCCAGTCCGCCAAAATGTCAGAACTTGTTGGCTCGAAAAGACTAAAGGCTGGGTCAATGCATACCCAATCTCACTGTGTGCAAGAAGATCTTGCACAAAATGCAATTCAGATGGAGCTTCAGCATGATCAAGAATTGCAGCATAGTTGTTTGGAACAAATTTAGCTCCATCAATGATTAAATCCTTAGGTGCCATGTGAAAAATTGAGATTTAAGAGTGCCTGTTAGGTGTTTGATAAAATGTCTGTATGAAAAACCAACGTGAGAAAAAGAAAGAGAGTAAAAGCAAGTAGAGAAAAAGTATGAAAGGAAATAAAAGATTAAAAAATCTTCTCTCTGTCTTACTTATACTCCTTTTTTTAAAAAAAAAATGTAACCGTTGGACATGAAAGGAATATGTCCTAAGTCCAATCATGTAATAGGATTTAGGAATAATTTCCTGTGTAATCTGTTTTGATTTCATTGATATTAATAAAAGACTTGTTTTGTTTTTATTATGGGCTTTATCTATTTAAGTGTTTAAATAAGATATACCATAGTTTAGAGTAAAGCTTTTTATGGATTATGATGAGATCATAATAGTGAGACCTAAAAGATGATAACTCTAAACTTAAATAGTTCCTGGTCGTAGGATTACTAACTGGTAATTAATAATCCGCAGAGATCGGTACATACTATCCTTGCTTCATTATGAAGGATGTCAGTTCTCATAGACATTTGTGTGGTGACACTATAGCTAGTATGTAGGTGCTTATTATAGAATAAGCTCACTGAACATGACTCGCCCAGCTGAACAACTGATAGAGTTCACTCACGTGTCAGCAGTTGTTCACATAGTGATAGTTGTACAAGTATCCTTAGACTTGAGGTCATCATAGTCATCTTGCGTACACTGAACTATGTTTTGGTTTAGTTCTTAGTCTCCAGGGACAATGATTAGGCCTCTACTAGGTATAGGAATTTGTACACGAAGATAGTGTATGATCAATAAAGGATCTACCCCTTCCAGTGAAGGAAGCGAATGTTCAAGGCTGATCCACTTATGCTAGTTCAGGAATCTCTGGCCAGAGTGAATGAAATTAGAAAGGAGTTTCTAATTTGCATAGAACTAAGCATAGTAAATGGTAAGCAAGTGATTGAATTAGATAGGCTTGACACGAGATCCATGCCTTGTATTTTATCGGGACATTGTAGGGTAGAAGGAGTTTATTGTATGGTAACTATTCACTGAATAGGTTCTTGGTATTCTAAGCAGTGAATTCATATTATCCGGATAGTCGCGATATGCTGAGAAGTATCTCTCACGATGTAGAATAAATGTGATTAATTAATTAATCATATTTAATAAATTAGAGAATTTATATAAATAATGATAAAATAGTTTTATTATTATTTATTTCTACTACCGGCTTAATATTGAACCTACAGGGTCACACCATAAAAAGAGAATGATTTAATGGTGGAGGAATTAATTAATAATGGCTAATAATTATTTATTTGTGAAATAAATAATTAATTGGCAAATTTAATAATTGATTAAATGAGATTTAATTGATTATAAAGAAAAGTTCTTAATATTATTAATTAAGGATTTAATTTTTTGGAAATTAAATCAAGAGAGAGAATTATTTCTAAAGTGTTTAGAAAAAGGATTAATAATTAAAAGGTGTTTTAATTATTAATGAGAATAATAAATGGGATAATAATAATAATATTTATGGGAAAAATTCAGCAGAAAATTTTGCCTATAAATATACTATTATAAACCCTATTTTTATTCTAACCCCAAAATTTTATAAAACCTAATTCTCTCCACCTTCTCCTCCTCCTTAACGTCGTTTTCTTGGTGGATACCGGTGGAGTGCTTCACGTTTGAGGAGCAGCTGCTAAGGATCTCCGATCGTTGCTTTTGGATCGCATATTAAAGGTTAGTAATCGATCCATATGTTTTTACCACGATTTATATGCTTTTATTTGGATTTTGTATGTGTAAAAGTATTTTTACATGCCTCCGCTGCGATTAAAATCCAACACTGGCATAAGAGCTTAGGTTGTATGCATATAGATCTGTGGTAAAAATTTCAGAATTTTATGTGCTTGTATGAATTAATTATGATTTTTACAAGTTATATCATGGATTAATTTTGTCTGATGAGAAATCGTTTCTCATAATAATTTTGAATGTTGATCTGGGTTCTACAAGTGTTGTAGATCGTCTGGATATTTTTCTTATATTTTTATGATGTATAGATTATTTATTATGAATTTTTGAAGTTGTTGCAATTAAAATTCGTAATTAAATAAGTATATATATATATAAATTGTAAGTATGTATATATATTTGTACATCTGTTTGTCTGCTGTTGTTGAATGGCACGGAGAAAAGCAAAGCAAAGGTATAGACTACAGGGACGGCTATACTAATGTGATGGAGTCAGGCACGGGAATCAAGAAAAGAGAAAACAGCAGAAGCGGTACGGCGCGTGTAGCGCAGGCAAGAAAAAAGGGGTGTCGCGCATTCCGGGAATGCGTTACACCCTGTGGCGCATTCACGGAATGCGTTACACCTTTTAATGGCTTAAAAGGGTTGTAACGCATTACCAGAATGCGTTACAGGGCTTGTAACGCGTTCCTGTAATGCGTTACAGCCCGTCTGTTATTTTTAAATTTGATTTCTGGGAGTTTCGTAACTCCGTTTTGGGCGTGCAATATATCGTTGGATTCGTTTTTCCGAGACGAATCTAATGGTGTGATCAAATTTTAGTTTATATAAAAGTTTTGAACTGATTATATTCCATGAAGTGTTTTAAAGCTGTTTTTGACTATTTTAACTGCTTTTAAATACTTCATGTGATACATAGAGATGTATAATGCTTAGACCTATATGCTAGATGATGTAACATGCCTACCTTGATGTTTATTCATGTTTATATATGTGATATATGCTTAGTTTATCATGCGATGATAGATTTAGGTGAACTTAAATGAACATAAGGCGTTTGTTAGACAACCTAGTATAGTGAAATTGTTTCATAACCTTAATAATAATATTATGAATACAATCATGAGATTCTTGTGTTTATGAAACACGTAATTGAATATGAATTTTCGATATGAGAGAAAGGATGATTCTGTCAACAACAGATTTCTATCTGTAAGAAAGGGTTATTAAGTGACGCCTCTTGACAATGCTCCACCCGATCTGGGAATCATCTGATTATTGATTATTGATTTGAAATATTTAATTTAAAAGGAAGAATTTCTTCATAATATGATTATGATTGTAACGTAATATAATCCCTCTAAAATTAAATAATATCAAGTAGTAATTGGCCAATGACACAACGGGCTTGTGTCGGTCATAGCCTTCCAACATGATAGAAAGTAGTTCTTATTTTTAAATCATTGTCGTTTCGTGCCACAGCCGAGGGCTTTGATTTCGAAATAAGAAATACTTGTCTATTACATAGAGATGTGTACATAGAATAAGAATCTAAAGGTCGTTACGTGCCATAGCCGTGGGCCTTTGGGGACTGATTCAATTGTACGGAATGTTGGGTTAGACTTGACTTAGAATATTGAGTTTGTCATGCCACAACCGTGGGCCTTTGGGGACTGATTCAATTGTACGGAATGTTGGGTTAGACTTGACTTAGAATATTGAGTTTGTCGTGCCACAGCCGTGACTCAATTATTCAAGAGGCTAAAGTTTGATTAGGGAATAACATTACATGTAATTGACAAGAGTTGTCTGCCTATTGAACATTACATGGCGTTTCGTGCCACAACCGGGGTTGTGTAATGGAATGTAGGATCCCTATTCCCACTAGCATTATGAATGCTTAATTTTTCACGTAGGGGGTTGAATAAATTAGGTAAACTAGTGGGAGCCACTTATGAATAAAGACCCGATTCATATAGTGTTTTAAAATGAAATCGAATATTTGCTAAGTGTTGTTATGTGTTTATCATTTACAGATTTATAATATACATTATGTGTTAGGTCACACACACACTGTAGAGGGGGTGAATACAGTGTATAGTACACTCAAATCGAACTTTAAGAACTTAAGTAACAGAAAACAAACTTTATTGAAACAATAAACTCTGTTACAGTATGGAACTGTTACCTCTCAGTGATGAACAAATATCACGAGAGCTGCTAGGGTTACAATGAATAATCTTCTCTAATAATGATAACACTTATAGTGTAAACCCTATGTCTGTGTTTATATACTACACAGTTACAAGATAATCGCTAATTGATATGGAATATAATTCTGCTTCCTAAAATATATCAATCAGATATCTTTTCTTCCAAGTATTCCATTCTTCACGGAATTCCTTCTTCATGCATATCTCTTCTTATGTTTATCTCAATCTTCTTTTCTTTAATCAGCTACTGTCCTTATCTGATTATCCTTCAGCACTTAAGTTCTGATATCTATCTTCTGATGATTATCTCCTGATAACATACGTACTGATATCCTTAAGTCCTGACTTCCAGTATAAGTACTGATCAACAGTTAAGTACTGATTTATCCTGTTCAGTAAGATCTGAAAGCTAAACATAAAACATATTAGCCATGACATTATCAAATATATCTAACAATCTCCCCCAACTTGTAAATTAACATAATATACAAGTTTAACAGATATTTGATGATGTCAAAAACATTAAATACAAATGCACGAGAATTAGACTAGATAACTACAACTTACAGTCCTTAAAGTTTTTACCAATTTCAACTTCTGATAACAACTTCAGTCTGTATAAATATCAGAATTTAAGCAGTTGTAGATCTTCGACTTGGCTTCATCATTTTCTGATCTCTCTGATGTCAGGAGTTGTTCTGAGATAGTTCTTCAACAAACATTTCTCAGCATATCTTAGTTCATCAATCATTCTCCTTTTAACATCTTTAAGCTCTGCAGTATCTTCACCAGTTTGAAAGATTGCAGCTCTGAGATCATTGATCTTTGCTTTTCTCAACTCCCGATCTAGTCTTATAACATAAGCTTTGTCAGACTCTAGATTAAATTCAAGTCCCTTAATATCAAGATACGTTCTGATCTATGCAGTATTAGGCTTCATATCAACAATATCACCATTGTGATCTCTGTACTTTGGAACATATATGCTGTCAGACTTAACAGAATAAAGTCTTTTCTGTCTCTGAATCTGTTCTTTTAAGTAGTTTGCAGCAGTCCCTGTTATTCTGTCATCCACTTGAATTAAGAAAAGTACATGCTCCAATTCTTCAAAATACTTCAATGGAATGGCATTTTGTCTTATATGATAAACCCTACCATCTGTCATGAAATACAACATGATATATTCTTTCAAGTAGGTATGGTAAACCATCTGTACAGATTCCAGTTGATTCAATCTCTCAGGAGTTGCTCCAATACCTGGTTCACTCAAGGAAGTTGGATCATTGGTAGTGTTGTGTACTCTTCTTTCATCAGCACTTCCCAATCCAGTTTTATCTCTAGCTTCCTTTCCAGTAACTACTCTTGCTTCAAAACCACTTGCAGTAGTCTTCAAAGATTGAGTCTGTTTTGCTTTAGTAAATCCTGGTAGGAGTGTCTTTGATCTATTTTCTGATATCAAGTTAACTTGAGCTCTGTCAGAGGTTACTTGCTTCTTCTGAATATCAGAACTTACAATTTCTTGACTCTGAACAACTTGAGCCATGTCAGAGGTTGTTTTAAGAACTTTTCTTGAAGTCAGAGCAAGATCATCTTTTTCATCAGCAATTTCTTCTTCCTCAGGAGGTACATAAACCTTGATAGGTTCACCAACCTTTTCTTTACCCTTGGATCTTGGATCTATCTGTGGTTGTGATCTAGCCAATGTTGCTTCAGTATTTGTCCTTTCTTTGATCACAATGCCTTTAAGTTTTGGAAGTGACTTTTTACCAGAAGCTTCAGATTTAGATGTGACTTTCTCTGATTTAAGTCTGGCTTCTTCTTCCTTTAAACTTTCCAAGTCCATTCCTGGATTTTCTTGAAGAAATAACTGTCTTGACATTTCCTCATCAAGATCTAGAAGTTCATCAGAACTTATCCTTTTACCAGCAGCAGAACTTATTCTTTTCCCAGTATCAGAACTTGTCCTGTGACTAGCTTGTCTTGATGTAAACCTTCTACCTTGACCATGACCGCTACCTATTCCAGAGTATCCTTGATCATCATTTCCATCATCCTTTCCTTGCAGTGTCTTGTTAGTTTTGTATTTGGACTTAATTACCTTCTCCCCCTTTTTGGCATCAGCAGGTAGTAAAAGAGAGATAAGTAATTCCACTGAGGATTGGATTTCAGTAAGTTGAGATTGCTGAGAAGCTTGATTTGTCAGAATGTCATCTATCTGAGCTTGTTGTTTCTCTTGAGTTTTCTCAATATAAGCAATCCTGTCAATGGTAGGTTGAAAGAACTTTTTCTTATCAATTTTCCAAACTTGTTCTTGTTTGATAAAGTTCTCCTGAATCTTGTGTAGCTCTGCATGAGTAGTTGAATGAAGACCTTGTAGATGTTTAGTACTCAATGCAGTGACTCTAAGCTGGGTTTTAAAATCATCAGAATTTAACAATTCATCAGCTTTAGTCAAGTGCTCAGCAAGATGTATTGCTTTTGGAACACATGAAACTGAGTTCCATTCCTTAGTCCACTCCTGACCTGCAGGAGTTTCACTTCAAGGTACTGGTGCTGGTGCAGCCCCGGTAACAAACTTCTCTACCAGTTCAGACTTAGGAAGAGTCTGTTGAGGAGTATGTCCTGAAGGACCTGCTTCGTCAGCATCTACAGTTGGAGCAGCATCACCAGTATCTCCAGCATTTGCAGCATCAGAACTTAAAGAATCAGTATCTTCGAATAAGACAACAGTGTGAGTAGCAATGGAGGCTTCAGCATCCTCTAATTGCTCATCTGATACTAAGTTCTGATCAACAGCCAAATCCTGATGCTCACCTAAAGTCTGATCATCAGCATCTTGATGCAAAGAAGGTGTTGTTGATAACTCTGGAGTTTGAACAGCATCAGTAACAGGTGTTGTGAAAGGATTATTTGCTGTTGGAGCTTCTAAGAAAAGTATTTCAGGCACAACCAGGTTCTGAATATCAATTTCAGCACTTGTGCCTGGATCAACAAGAGACACAGATGGTGAGTTAGCCTTGTCAGATACAGCTTCCTGAGATGGAGTTGATGGAGAAGAAGTGACTGGAGCAAATTCCTTGTCTTGTGAGATCAAAGATTCCTGATCCCCTTCCTTAGCTGCTTCCTCTTCATCATCTGAAACTGGCCTTTGTGCCCTCTGTTTCTTGTACTTCCTTGTTGATTTGGATTCCTTGGGAGTTTCAGGAACTATCATTCGTCTAAGCCTCTCGAGAAACCTAGAACCCCCAATTTCAGAATCCTTCTGAGAAACCTCTTTCTCAGCTTCAGCTACAACAGGTTCTCTAGCAGGAACCGGTTCCTCGGAATCAGAGTCATCTCTCAAGGCAATCCTCCTTCTCTTTTGAGGTGTTTGAGGAACATTCTTTGTCCTCTTTGGCTTGGAAGATGAAGGCTTCACAGTAGGTGCTGAAGATGAAGGTTGAGCAGTCTGTGAAGTGGAGAGATAGGATTTGAGATATGTTCTGAGGGTAGGTTGAGTAGAATGAGTGGTAGGTGCTGAGGATGATGGTTTTTGGGTGTTTGTGGTTGGTTGGAAATCAAAGTAAACAGATCTATAAGTATCAGGATCAGCATTTACTAGGATCTGTTTTACAGACTGAGGAATCTGTAATGGTCTAACCACTTTTTTCTTAGTATCAGCATTTACCAGATCATTAAAATATCGTTTTGCAACTCTAAAAGGTGGGGTTGAGGAACTGACTAATTGAGGTTCATCAGTACAAAAAGTATATAGAAGTTGACAGAATCTAGCAAAATAGACAATATTTCTATTCTCTGTCATCCTATCCCCAATAAAACCAATTATTCCAGTTGCAAAATCAAAATGAGTTTGATGAATAATAGCATACCCTATGTGCTGACTCAGAATTGGGATAGCATCAAAATTCGAACATTTGTTCCCAAAAGCTTTGGTGATGCAGTCAAAGAAGAAACTCCATTCTCTTCTGATATTAGCCCTTTTTAACTGCCCAAGCTTTGCCAAACTCTTTTCATATCCCAAATCAGCCATTAACTCCTGAAGTGCTGATTCCTCTGGAGTTGAAAAAGTACAATTTTCTGGGAGATGTAGAGCTTTGCGTATTGTACCAGGAGTGACTACATAAGATGAATCACCCACTTCAAAAACAATACTGGGAGTGCCATGTTTACCACCATCATCAAAGTGCCCAGTCCGCCAAAACGTCAGAACTTGTTGACTCGAAAAGACTTCAGGTTGTGTTAATGCGTACCCAATCTCACTGTGTACAAGAAGATCTTGCACAAAATGCAATTCAGATGGAGCTTCAGCATGATCAAGAATTACAGCATAGTTGTTTGGAACAAACTTAGCTCCATCAATGATTAAATCCTTTGGTGCCATGTGAAAAAATAAGATTCAAGTATGCCTGTTAGGTGTTTGAGATAATGTCTGTATGAAAAACCAACGTGAGAAAGAAGAGAAGGAGAGTAAAAGTAAGGAGAGAGATAAAGTATAAAGAAAATAAAAGATTAAAGAAATCTTCTCTCTGTTGTACTTATACTCTGAACAAAAATGTTACCGTTGGACACTTGTCAGACATGCAGTAATAACGGACAGTTACTGGGCTCGAGAAAACAAGAATCATTACTTACCCAGTTGCCTAGTTTCAAGGAAAAACCGTTCCATTTATCAAGAGAAACAGTTTTAATTCAAAATTTAAACCGTTAGCACTGATTGAATTATTTTTCACTGCATCATCGATATTCTGAAAATACATCACATGAAAATGACCAAGATAAATTAGATAAGTAAGTGCTGAAAATGAATCAGAACTTAATATAAAACAAAATTTATATGGTCATCAGAATATCAATCAGGATTTATTAACACAAGACAAAATAACTCAGAGACAAAATCTTGAAGTAAAAACAACTTTCATTAATATATCAAGACAATACATTTATGAAATGGAAATTACATCAATACTTATACAAGATTTTCCCTAAGCTTCTAATCCTAACATCAACAGCCTTAGTCCTAGCGAAGAAGCCTGACAAAGCTGATGATGAAGAAAAACAGGAAGAAGACGAGATTAAGTCATCTTCTTCTTCCTACTCTCGACAAACAGAATGGCGAGTCTGATGATTCGCTCTTGTTGGCGGAGATGCTGAAGATGAAGTTCTCTTCGAACGGCCACCAGATCACGTTTGATAACCTCTGAAAATTGAATCCAGAGATTGTGAGGAATGTTTGTGATAGGGTATGGAGTTGGAATTCCATTCACAAAGACATGAACAGTCTCATCACCATAATTGTAGAACCAGCCAAATTCAGCCATTTGTGATGATAAGTGAAAAACGAGAGTGATTTTGTGATAAAAGTGTGATGGGAAGGCTGATGTGAAGTGGTTGCTTATATAGGCAAGAGAATGCCAGGAGACGCAAAGAAATTGAATGCTGACAGGTAGAATTAATTCTACCTCGTCTCCCTAGACTTTGAAAAAGAATAACAGTCATTGGAAAGAGGAATCATGGTTTAAACGCACAAGAAACAAGAAACAGTGGATTGTTCAAGGACGAATACCATTAATCCTAATCATAGTGACTATTAATCTTCCACTTCAACATATTCTAGTTCGAACTGAGACTGTTACCAAATTTTATTCACAGATAAGCCAAGTAAAGGATTAGACTGAGAAATCAGAACTTAGACCTATACCAGAACTTAACAGTCATCAGAACATAATTTCTTAACTTGAAAAAGGAATGCCCATCTTAGTAAATACTCATACAAGTTCTGAGTTATAGACTTCAGAACTTAATCATTAGAACATGTAACTAGAACTTGTCCTCAGAATTAGTGCAAAGTGACACAATGACTGTTTATCTAAAATAACATAAACCGCCACAAAAATTTTCATCATTCAGATGGAGTGATTAGTGTGTGCATTAAGCTAAATAACAGACAAAGAGTAAAGTCTGATTCACTTCAGTACATCTTAGAAATAAGGCATAACTAAAATTTTGCTAAGGAGCTGTCATTGTCCTGAAACCTACTGATGAATGAGTTTATGCTTGAGTCCACCTCAACTGTTTTGTGCTAATTTTATGCATCTTTTGAAATTCTATTTTACAGTGGCTTCTCAGTGTAAGTGAGTCACGACTGTTTATCAGAATTTATGCTATTATCAGAGTATTTCTCCAGTAATCATAGAGTGTGAAAAGTCACCAAGAAAATATTTTGCTTTTCTAATGCATATTTACTTTATACATGCAATGCACTTGGGTCGTCCCTTTCACATTTTTACTCTAGATCTCAAAGGAGTATCTGATTTTATTCTTTGATCTTTTTGCTTTTTCTTTTGATAAGTGAGGTTTATCAGCACTTAGTACATTCAGCAGATTTACTAGTATCAGAACTTAACAGATGAGTAGCATTATTCTAATTTGTGACTTAGTAATAAGATATACAAAGTAAACTTAACTAAGCTCAATTATCAGAATTTGCTAGTGTCATAAGATTTCCACTGAAATAATTACTTCTTACATGGAATCATTTGTTTATTGAAGACTACTAGGTCAGTATCTAGCACAGTTATCCTCATAGGATTGAATAGGTACTAGAACAGACATATCACTTATCAGAGTTTAGAAACATATATCAGACAACAGTCAGTACTTAAAGACATTTATCAATTAAGCACAGAATATACAATGAGATTAATTCTGTAAATACTGAGCATAAAGTCTGATAACACAGAACAAGTCTAAGCAGATTTAGAGAAAGAACCTGAAACCATTCCAAGTTCATTTACCAATCTTGTAAAAGTAGCTTCACACAGTGGTTTTGTGAAGATATCTGCCAGTTGTTGATCTGTGGGAACAAAATGCAATTCCACTGTACCTTCATCCACATGTTCCCTGATGCTGATGTGCTTTGTCATAGAGTGTTGAACTGGATTACCTGTCATAGCAATAGCACTTTGATTATCACAGTAAATAGGGATTTTGAAATATGTTAACCCATAATCCAGTAATTGATTCTTCATCCAAAGAATCTATGCACAACAGCTTCCTGCAACAATATACTCTGCTTCTGCAGTTGATGTGGAAATTGACTTTTGTTTCTTGCTATACCAAGAAACCAATCTGCCTCCAAGAAATTGGCAGCTTCCACTTGTGCTTTTCCAGTCAATTTTGCACCCTGCAAAATCTGCATCTGAGTAACCTATTAGTTTAAAATCTGATTCTCTAGGATACAATAATCCCAGAGCAACTGTTCCTTTAAGATACTTAAAGATTCTTTTTACAGCTGTTAAGTGAGGTTCTCTTGGATCTGCTTGAAATCTTGCACAAAGACAGGTAGCATACATGATATCAGGTCTACTAGCAGTTAGATAGAGTAGAGAGCCAATCATACCTCTGTAGTCAGTAATATCTACTGATTTACCGGTATCCTTATCCAATTTTGTAGCAGTGGCCATTGGAGTGGATGCACTTGAACAATCTTGCATTCCAAATTTCTTCAGCAAGTTTCTGGTATACTTGGTTTGACAAATAAAAGTGCCTTCCTCATTCTGCTTGACTTGAAGGCCCAGAAAATAGCTAAGTTCCCCCATCATACTCATCTGATATCTTGACTGCATTAGTTTGGCAAACTTCTTGCAAAGTTTGTCATTTGTAGATCCAAAAATGATATCATCAACATAAATCTGGACCAGAAGTAAGTCCTTTCCATGGTTGAGGTAGAACAGTGTTTTGTCTATTGTCCCTCTGTTGAATCCACTTTCCAGAAGAAACTGAGCTAAAGTCTCATACCATGCTCTAGGAGCTTGCTTAAGTCCATAAAGTGCTTTATCAAGCCTGTAGACATAATCTGGATGTTTGGTATCTACAAAACCTGGAGGTTGTTCAACATATACCTCTTCCTCCAATTCTCCATTGAGAAAAGCACTTTTCACATCCATTTGAAAGACAGTAAACTTTTTGTGAGCAGCATAAGCCAAAAATATCCTTATGGCTTCTAACCTAGCAACTGGTGCAAATGTTTCATCATAATCAATTCCCTCCCGTTGAGAATATCCTTTTGCAACCAGCCTTGCCTTATTCCTTGTAATTATGCCATCACTGTCAGTTTTGTTTCTGAATACCCACTTTGTACCAACAACAGATCTATTCTTTGGTCTTGGCACTAGGGTCCAGACTTTTTTTCTTTCAAATTCATTCAACTCTTCCTGCATTGCTTGCACCCAATCAGCATCTTGAAGAACTTCTTCCACTTTCTTTGGCTCAGTCTGAGAGAAATGAATTGTAAAGACATTCATTTGAAGTACCTGTTCTAGTTCTGACACCTGTATCAGGATTTCCAATTATCAAATCAGGTGTATGTGATTTTGTTCACTTCCTTGCAGATGGAAGGTTTTCTCTATAACTGGATGCTCCCCCATGATCCATGCTATCTTCATTTTCATTTTCTGATGCTCCCCCTGAAACTATGCTCTCTGAGTTGGATTCTTCAGTATTTAGATTTTCAGCACTATCAGAACTTGGCTTATCAGAACTTGACGAATCAGAACTTGAAGAGCCAGATGCATGTTCTGATGTTTCTTGAGATGTGGTAGGATCTTGAGTATGCTCCCCCTGCATAGGTGCATCTTCCTTTGACGTAGTCACCACAGTTTCAATAACATCAGAGTTTAATCCATCAGAGTTTACAGTATCAGGACTTAGACTGTCAGGATTTTCAGTATCAGAATTTGAGTCTTCATTTTCAAATCTCAGCTGATCATGGTCAATGAAATCTTCAAGACCAGTGATCTTCTTGTCATCAAAAGAGACATTGATAGATTCCATGACCACTTTTGTTCTCAAATTATAGACTCTGAAGGCTTTTGTGGAAAGTGGATATTCAACAAAGATTCCTTCATCAGCTTTTAGATCAAACTTTGATAGCTGTTCAGGATGAGTCTTGAGAACAAAACACTTGCATCCAAATACATGAAAATATTTCAGATTTGGCTTCTTTTTCTTCACCATCTCATATGGTGTTTTTCCATGCTTGTTAATGAGTGTTGCATTTTGAGTAAAACAAGCAGTCTGCACAGCTTCAGCCCAGAAATAGGTTGGAAGCTTTGCTTCTTCAAGCATTGTACGTGCAGCTTCAATGAGAGTTCTATTCTTCCTTTCAACAACTCCATTTTGCTGTGGAGTTCCAGGAGCAGAAAATTCCTGCTTTATTCCATGGCTTTTGCAGAACTCTTCCATTATCAAATTCTTGAACTCAGTGCCATTATCACTCCTTAAAATTTTCACAGAATCTTTGACCATTTTATCCAGCTGTTTGACATGATCAATCAAGATAGATGCAGTTTCACTTTTTGTGTGCAAGAAATACACCCATGTGTATCTGGTGAACTCATCCACTATGACCAACGCATACTTCTTCTTTGCAATAGACATGACATTTACTGGACCAAATAGATCAACATGTATTAGATGATTAGGCTCAAGAATTGATGTTTCAGTCTTGCTCTTGAATGAAGATTTTCTTTGTTTGGCTTTCTGACATGAATCACAAAGACCATCAGGAGCAAATACTGTGTTTGGCAATCCTCTCACAAGATCTTTCTTGACCAGTTCATTTATATTGTTGAAATTTAAATGAGAGAGTTTCTTATGCCAATTCCAGCTTTCTTCAATTGATGCTCTACTCATCAGACAGATTGCAGAACCATCAGTACTTATTGAAAGCTTAGCTTCATAAATGTTACCACGCCTGTATCCTTTCAGAACAACTTTGCCTTTAGATTTACTCACAATTTCACAGTGTTCTTCAAAGAAATCAACATGATAACCTCTGTCACAGATTTGACTTATACTCAGTAGGTTGTGTTTAAGTCCTGAGACCAGAGCTACTTGTTTAATTATGACATTTCCAAGATTGATATTGCCATATCCCAATGTTTTTCCAATGTTGCCATCTCCATAAGAAACACTTGGGCCAGCTTTCTCCACAAAATCTGATAGCAGGGCCTTATTTCCAGTCATATGTCCTGAACATCCACTGTCCAGAACTAGAATATTTTTCCTGTTGCGCTGCAATCACAAAGACCACTAATTATTAGTTTTAAGGACCCGGACTTGCTTGGATCCTTTGGCCTTATTAAGTTTGTTAACATTTGCAGCGGATTTAGCATCAGAGTTTATGTTAACATTTTTCTTATCAGAACTTACACTATCAGACTTTGAATCAGAATTTACACTAGAAGGAACAATGGAAACTTTCTTCAAAGAAGGTTTTATTTAATAATAATCATAGTACAAACTATGATATTCCTTACAAGTATAAATGGAATGCCATAAACTACCACAATAAAAACAAGGATTTTGTGGTTTGTATCTAACAGACTGACTCTTAACTCCTAATTTTGAAGGTAAGGAGTTAATATTCTTATTCTTCCTGCAAAAAGAAGCCAGATGGTTAGAACTTCCACAGTTATGACATGTTTTCCTAGGAGCATCAGGAACAGGTTTATAATCATTGCTTTTATTCACACCTTCCTTTCCATTCCTATTTTTCCTAGGTGATTTTACCCTTGTCTTTCTTTGAAGAAGCTGCTTTGGGGAATTCTTCTTCAGCCTTAAGAGCAACTGTCCTTGACTTTCCTCTTTTCCTCTTGCTTCTTTGTTCCATCTCCAGCTCATGAGTCTTGAGCATTCCATAGATTTCATCAAGAGTTGTTTCATCAAGATTGTAGTTGTCTCTTATTGTCGTTGCCTTCAAATCCCAGCATTCAGGAAGAGCTAACAGGAACTTAAGGTTTGAATCTTCAAGATAATACTCTTTATCAACCAATGACAAATCATTCAAAAGTTTGACAAATCTATCATATAAATCATTCAATGACTCATTAGTCTTTGAGTCAAAGTGTTCATACTCTTGAGTGAGTATTGTCTTCATGTTCTTCTTAATTGTGTCAGTTCCCTGACACCTTGTTTCCAGAGCATCCCATATCTCCTTAGCAGTCTTGCAGTTGATTACCCTGTTTGACATTACATTATCAATGGCACTATGCAGTAAGTGTCGTACCTTAGCGTCCTTAGCAATTGATGCTATGTCTTCAGCAGTATAATCACTCTTCTCCTTTGGTACGGTCTTTGCTGCTTCACCTGCAACTGCAACAGCGAGCTTGGTTGGTTTGTGAGGGCCTTCCTTGATTCTATCAAGGTATTCTGGATCTGTTGCTTCCAGGAACATGGTCATCCTTACCTTCCATATGGGATATTCAGATGGTCTCAGTATGGGAACTCTGATGGTCTCATACCGACTCTGAATTTGTGTCTTTGGTGGTTCCTCAGTTTTGGGAGGCTTAGTTGGAGTTTCTGTGTCCGACATGATTGTGTTTGGATCTTTAACTGTATGTATGTTAACAGATAGGCTCTGATACCAATTGTTAGGTCACACACACACTGTAGAGGGGGTGAATACAGTGTATAGTACACTCAAATCGAACTGTAAGAACTTAAGTAACAGAAAACAAACTTTATTAAAACAATAAACTCTGTTACAGTATGGAACTGTTACCTCTCAGTGATGAACAAATATCACGAGAGCTGCTAGGGTTATAATGAATAATCTTCTCTAATAATGATAACACTTTTAGTGTAAACCCTATGTCTGTGTTTATATACTACACAGTTACAAGATAATCGCTAATTGATATGGAATATAATTCTGTTTCCTAAAATATATCAATCAGATTTCTTTTCTTCCAAGTATTCCATTCTTCACGAAATTCCTTCTTCATGCATATCTCTTCTTATGTTTATCTCAAACTTCTTTCCTTTAATCAGCTACTGTCCTTATCTGATTATCCTTCAGCACTTAAGTTCTGATATCTATCTTCTGATGATTATCTCCTGATAACATACGTACTGATATCCTTAAGTCCTGACTTCCAGTATAAGTACTGATGAACAGTTAAGTACTGATTTATCCTGTTCAGTAAGATCTGAAAGCTAAACATAAAACATATTAGCCATGACATTATCAAATATATCTAACATTATGTCTTTTACATTATCACTCAGGAGCATACTGGATGCTCACAAGTTGATTGGTCCTAATTATGCTGATTGGCTTTGAAACTTGAGAATTGTTCTCAGGACTGAGAAGCTGGAATACGTGATTGACTCACCTAAGCCTACTGAACCTGCCATTGATGCACATAATGATGAACATGTTGTGTATCGTAAGTGGATAGATGATGCAAATGTTGCTCAATGCATCATGCTAGCTTCCATGAACATTGAGCTACAGAAGCAACATGAGCATATGGATGCTCACACTATCCTCATGCATCTACAAGAGTTGTAAGATGTGGCGGGGAGGACAGCTCGATATGAGATATCGAAGGAGTTGTTCGGTTGTAGGATGTCTGAGGGATCATCTGTGAATGACCATGTACTTAAGATGATCAATTTGATTGAACATCTTGGACAACTTGGTTTCGCCATGGATGGGGAGCTGAGCCAAGACTTGGTCTTGCAATCGCTTCCGAGTTCGTTCTCGCAGTTTGTTGTGAACTTTCACATGAATAAGTTGGATGTCAGCCTGCCTGAACTCCACAACATGTTGAAGACTGCGGAATCAAATTTTCCCCCTAAGAAGAGTTCTGTTCTTCTAATTGGTGAAGGTTCCAATCCTAAGAAAAGGAAGAGGAACCCTTCCAAGAAGAAGAAAGTAGGTGAGAAAATGCCGGTTCCACTAAAAGCTGAAGACCCCAAGAGCAAAGTTGTTTGCTTTCACTGTAACAAGGTAGGGCACTGGAAGAGGAACTGCAAGGTTTACCTTGCAGAATTGAAGAAGAAGAAGGGTAGTGAGACTGCCGCTTCTGATTCAGGTATGTTCATGATAGAAGTGAATATGTCATTAAGCCAAATTTCTACTTGGGTATTAGATACCGCCTGTGGTTCTCAAATCTGCAATTTGTTGCAGGGACTAAGGAGAAGTAGGACTCTTGAGGAAGAGGAGGTGATTCTACTGATGGGAAATGGAGCAAGAGTTGCTGCTGAAAATGTAGAATCGTTTCATTTACATATGCCTACGGGCAAAACTATTGTTTGAAATAATTGTTATTTTGTTCCCTCGATTGTGAGGAATATTATTTCTATTCCCATGTTAGACTTGGCTGGATTTTCATTTATTATTGAGAATAATGAATGTTCTATTCTTAGAGATAATATTCTTTATGGACGTGGTGCTTTAAATAATGGTCTGTATATATGTGACATAATTTACTTTAGATTGAACAAACTAATAAAAGGAAAGGGATGATGAAAATCTCACTTCATTGTGGCATTGCAGTCTCCATTTAGTAGACATGGAGAGAGGGCTGCAAATTTGCTAGGAATGGTACACACAGATGTATGTGGACCAATGTCTACGCAAACCATGGGTGGATTTTCATACTTCATGACTTTCATGGATAATAGATCTAGATTCGGATATGTGTTTGTTGAAACACAAGCCTGAAGCCTTTGAAAAGTTCAAAGAGTATAAGTATGAAGTGGAGAAACAAACCAAACATAGTATTATAATTCTTCAATTAGATCGAGGTGATGAATACTTTAATGGACTATTTCTGGATTATCTCAAAGTAAATGGTATAGTCTCCTAGTGGACTCCTCCAGATTGGTATCTCAAAGGAGAAATCGAACTTCGTTAGACATAGTTCGGTCCATGATGAGCTATGCAAATCTTCCAGTATTCCTATGGGGTTATGCATTGGAAACCTCAGCATATTTACTGAATAAGGTGCCTTCCAAATCTGTTCCTCAAACTCCATATAAGATATGGAAAGTAAGGAAACCGGGTCTTAAACACGTTAAGATTTGGGGATGTCCAGCTTATATCAAAAAAGTTGACCCAGATAAGCTGGAATATCGATCCGTAAAATGTAGTTTTGTGGGATATCCTAAAGAGACTTTAGGGTATTACTTTTACACCGATCATCGGGTGTTTGTCTCCAGACATGCTACCTTCTTGGAAAAGGAGTTTATCCTTGAAGGAAACAGTGGGAGCAAAATTGAACTTGATGAAGTTCAAGAAGCACAAACTACTACGGATCAAGTGGAAATACCTGTTCTGACTGAACAACCTTTTATGGAACAGCCCATTCATAGAACAGGGAGAGTGTCTTGCCAACCTGAGAGGTAATATGACCTTGTTATTAAGAATGATAATGAGTTGTCGATCATTGATGATGACGACCCTGTGACCTATAATGAGGCTATGAGTAGTGTTGACTCAGAGAAATGGCATAGTGCCATGAAATCCGGAATGAAATCTATGTATACGGGATACAAAAGAATGATTAGAGCAAATGGCCAGGTGGAGACCTATAAGGCCAGGCTTGTGGCAAAAGGATTCAAACAAAGGCAATGGATTGACTTTGATGAAACCTTTTACCTGTAGCCCTGTTAAAATCAGTTCGGATTTTGCTTGCGATTGCTGCTTACTACGACTATGAAATCTGGAAAATGGCCAGATGGTTTTCTTTCCAAGGGAAATGAAAACCTAGTGTGTAAGCTGTTACGAACCATATGTGGTTTAAAGCAAGCTTCTCGAAAGATGGAACATTTGTTTTGATGAGACAATCAAAGAGTTTGATTTTATCAAAAAGGTAGATGAACCATGCGTCTACAAAAGGGTTAGTGGGAGCGCGGTAACATTTCTTGTATTTTATTGAAATAGAGTTGACACACATAACAACATAGCAGACCCACTCACAAAGCTACTTTCTGAAAGTCACTTTGATCATCATAAAGACAAGATGGGTATTAGATACCAGAGTGATTGGCTTTAGTACAAGTGGGAGATTGAAAGAAATATGTCCTAAGTCCAATCATGTATTAGGATTTAGGAATAACTTCCTGTGTAATCTGTTTTGATTTCATTGATATTAATAAAAGACTTGTTTTGTTTTTATTACGGGCTTTATCTATTTAAGTGTTTAAATAAGATATACCATAGTTTAGAGTAAAGCTTTTTATGGATTATGATGAGATCATAATAGTGAGACCTAAAAGATGATAACTCTAAACTTAAATAGTTCCTGGTCGTAGGATTACTAACTGGTAATTAATAATCCACAGAGATCGGTACATACTATGCTTGCTTCATTATGAAGGATGTCAGTTCTCATAGACATTTGTGTGGTGACACTATAGCTAGTATGTAGATGCTTATTATAGAATAAGTTCACTGAACATGACTCGTCCAGCTGAACAACTGATGGAGTTCACTCACGTGTCAGCAGTTGTTCATATAGTGATAGTTGTACAAGTATCCTTAGACTTGAGGTCATCATAGTCATCTTGTGTACACTGAACTATGCTTTGGTTTAGTTCTTAGTCTCCAGGGACAATGATTAGGGCTCTACTGGGTATAGGAATTTGTACACGAAGATAGTGTATGATCAATAAAGGATCTACCCCTTCCAGTGAAGGAAGCGAATGTTCAAGGCTGATCCACTTATGCTAGTTCAGGAATCTCTGGCCAGAGTGAATGAAATTAGAAAGGAGTTTCTAATTTGCATAGAACTAAGCATAGTAAATGATAAGCAAGTGATTGAATTAGATAGGCTTGACACGAGATCCATGCCTTGTATTTAATCGGGACATTGTAGGGTAGAAGGAGTTTATTGTACGGTAACTATTCACTGAATAGGTTCTTGGTATTCTAAGCAGTGAATTCATATTATCCGGGTAGTCGTGATATGTTGAGAAGTATCTCTCACGATGTAGAATAAATGTGATTAATTAATTAATCATATTTAATAAATTAGAGAATTTATATAAATAATGATAAAATAGTTTTATTATTATTTATTTCTACTACCAGCTTAATATTGAACCTATAGGGTCACACCATAAAAAGAGAATGATTTAATGGTGGAGAAATTAATTAATAATGGCTAATAATTATTTATTTGTGAAATAAATAATTAATTGGCAAATTTAATAATTGATTAAATGAGATTTAATTGATTATAAAGAAAAGTTCTTAATATTATTAATTAAGGATTTAATTTTTTGGAAATTAAATCAAGAGAGAGAATTATTTCTAAAGTGTTTAGAAAAAGGATTAATAATTAAAAGGTGTTTTAATTATTAATGAGAATAATAAATGGGATAATAATAATAATAATAATATTTATGGGAAAATTTCAGCTGAAAATTTTGCCTATAAATATACTATTATAAACCATATTTTTATTCTAACCCCAAAATTTTATAAAACCTAATTCTCTCCACCCCCTCCTCCTCCTTAACGTCGTTTTCTTGGTGGATACCGGTGGAGTGCTTCACGTTTGAGGAGCAGCTGCTAAGGATCTCCGATCGTTGCTTTTGGATCGCATATTAAAGGTTAGTAATCGATCCATATGTTTTTACCACGATTTATATGCTTTTATATGGATTTTGTATGTGTAAAAGTGTTTTTACATGCCTCCGCTGCGATTAAAATCAAACAGGACACCTGTCAGACATGCAGTAATAACGAATAGTCACTGGGCACGAGAAAACAGTAATCATTACTTACCCACTTGCCGTTTTTTAAGGAAAAACCGTTCCACTTACCCAGATATTCCATTAATCAAGGTGAAACAGTTTTAATTCAAAATTGAAACCGTTCCCACTTATTTAATTATTCTTCACTGCAACATTAATATTCTGAAAATAAATCAAGTGAAAATGACCAAAATAAATCAGAGGAGTAAGTACTGATAAAGTAAAATCATAACTTAAATTAAAACAGAATTTATATGGTCATCAGAATATGAATATTTATCAGGATTTATCAATGCATTACAAAATATCTCAGAGACAAAATCTTGAAACAAAAACAAATTTCATTAATATATCAAGAGAATACATTCATGAAATTGAAATTACATCATAATTTATACAAGATTTCCCTAAGCTGCTAAACCTAATATCAACAGCCTTAGTCCTAGCTCAAGAAGCAGGGCAAGGCTGATGATGAAGAAAAACAGGAAGAAGAAAATAAATCATTTCTTCTTCCTACTCTCGACAAACAGAATGGCGAGTCGAATGATTCGCTCTTGCTGGCGGAGAGCTTCCAGCCTTTCCTCCTCCAATCGTTCCAGATGGCGATGGTAATCCATATAGAAGAATAGGAGGTGGGTGAGTACCTCCTGTGGGACAGAGTCCCATATCTCATCAGGAATGGCAGTGACGTGCCATTCCTGCTGCCAATCGGCACAGCTTAGCTCCATATTGAAGGTTTCATAGTTCAAAAACATGTTGTATCTGACCATGGTGTTTTTGATAGAAAAAGTATGAAGGTAAGTTTGTGAGAAAAGATTTGATGGGAAGGCTGAAGGGAAGTGGTTGCTTATATAGGCAGGAGAATGCCAGGAGACGCAAAGAAATTTAATGTTGACAGGTAGAATTAATTCTACCTCGTCTCCCCAGACTTGGAAAAAGAAAAATATTCATTGGAAAGAGAAAACATGGTTTAATGCGCACAAGAAGCAAGTAAAAGTTGACTGTTCAAGGACGAGTACCACTAACCCTAACCATAGTGACTATTAATCTTCCACTTCAACATATTCCAGTCTGAACCGAGACTGTTATCAAATTTTATCCACAGATAAGTCAAGTAAAGAATTAGACTGTAATATCAGAACATAGACTTATATCAAAACTTAACAATCATCAGAACATAATTTCTTAACTCGAAAAAGGAATGCCTATCTTAGTAAATCCTCAAACAAGTTCTGATTTATATTCTTCAGAACTTAATCATCAGAACATGCACCCAGAACTTGTCCTCAGAATTTGTGCAATGTGACACAATGATTGTTCCTCTAAAACAACATAGATCACCACAGTAATTTTCTTCATTCATATGGAGTGATTAGTGTGTGCATTAAGCTAAATGTCAGACAAGGAGTAAAGTCTGATTCACTTCAGTACATCTTAGAAATAAGGCATAATTAAACTTTGCTAAAGAGCTGTCGTTATTCTGAAACCTACTGTTGAATGAGTTCATGCTTGAGTCCACCTCAACTATTTTGTGCTAATTTTATGCATCTTTTTAAATTCCATTTCACAGTGGCTTCTCAGTGTAAGTGAGTCACGACTGCTTATCAGAATTTATGCTATTATCAGAGTATTTCTCCAGTAATCATAGAGTGTGAAAAGTCACCAAGAAAATATTTTACTTTTCTAATGCATATTTACTTAATACCAGCAATGCACTTGGGTCGTCCCTTCCACATTTTTACTCTAGATCTCAAAGGAGTACCTGATTTTATTCTTTGATCCTTTTGCTTTTTCTTTTGATAAGTGAGGTTTATCAGCACTTAGTGCATTCAGCAGATTTACTAGCATCAGAATTTAACAGATGAGTAGCATTATTCTAGTTTGTGACTTAGTAATAAGATAGACAAAGTAAACTTAACTAAGCTCAATTATCAGAATTTGCTTGTGTCATTAGAGGTCCACAGAAATAATTACTTCTTACATGGGATCCTTTGTTTATTGAAGACTACTAGGTCAGCATCTAGCACAGTTATCCTCATAGGATTGAATAGTTACTTAAACAGACATATCACTTATCAGAGTTTAGAAACATATATCAGACAACAATCAGTACTTAAACACATTTGTCAATTAAGCACAGAATACACAAAGAGATTAAATTCTGTAAATACTGATCATAAAGTCTGATATAACAGAACAAAACTAAGCAGATTTAGAGAAAGAACCTGAAACCATTCCAAGTTCATTTACCAATCTTGTAAAAGTGGCTTCACACAATGGTTTTGTGAAGATATCTGCTAGTTGTTGATCTGTTGGAACAAAGTGCAATTCCACTGTACTTTCATCCACATGTTCCCTTATGAAGTGGTACCTGATGCTGATGTGCTTTGTCATAGAGTGTTGAACTGGATTACCTGTCATAGCAATAGCACTTTGATTATCACAGTAAATAGGGATTTTGAAATATGTTAACCCATAATCCAGTAACTGATTCTTCATCCAAAGAATCTGTGCACAACAGCTTCCTGCAGCAATATACTCTGCTTCTGCAGTTGATGTGGAAATTGACTTTTGTTTCTTGCTGAACCAAGAAACCAATCTGCCTCCAAGAAATTGGCAGCTTCCACTTGTGCTTTTCCTGTCAATTTTGCAACCTGCAAAATCTGCATCTGAGTAACCTATTAGTTTAAAATCTGATTCTCTAGGATACCACAATCCCAGATCAGCTGTTCCTTTAAGATACTTGAAAATTCTTTTCACAGCTGTTAAGTGAGGTTCTCTTAGATCTGCTTGAAATCTTGCACAAAGACAGGTAGCATACATGATATCAGGTCTACTAGCAGTTAGATAGAGTAGAGAGCCAATCATACCTCTGTAATCAGTAACATCTACTGATTTACCAGTATCCTTATCCAGTTTTGTTGCAGTGGTCATGGGAGTGGATGCACTTGAACAATCTTGCATTCCAAATTTCTTCAGCAAGTTTCTGGTGTACTTGGTTTGACAAATAAAAGTGCCTTCCTCATTCTGCTTGACTTGAAGGCCCAGAAAATAGCTAAGTTCCCCCATCATACTCATCTGATATCTTGACTGCATTAGTTTGGCAAACTTCTTGCAAAGTTTGTCATTTGTAGATCCAAAAATGATATCATCAACATAAATCTGGACCAGAAGTAAGTCATTTCCATGGTTGAGGTAGAACAGTGTTTTGTCTATTGTTCCTCTGTTGAATCCACTTTCCAGAAGAAACTGAGCTAAAGTCTCATACCATGCTCTAGGAGCTTGCTTAAGTCCATAAAGTGCTTTATCAAGCCTGTAGACATAATCTGGATGTATGGAATCTACAAAGCCTGGATGTTGTTCAACATATACTTCCTCCTCTAATTCTCCATTGAGAAAAACACTTTTCACATCCATTTGAAAGACAGTAAACT
Organism: Apium graveolens; assembly: GCF_009905375.1. NCBI lineage: Eukaryota > Viridiplantae > Streptophyta > Magnoliopsida > Apiales > Apiaceae > Apium > Apium graveolens. Next base: position 216,415,916 of record NC_133654.1, read on the forward strand.
TTTTGTGAGCAGCATAAGACAAAAATATCCTTATGGTTTCTAACCTAGCAACTGGTGCAAATGTTTCATCATAATCAATTCCCTCCTGTTGAGAATATCCATTTGCAACCAGCCTTGCCTTATTCCTTGTAATTATGCCATCACTGTCAGTTTTGTTTCTGAATACCCACTTTGTACCAACAACAGATCTATTCTTTGGTCTTGGCACTAGGGTCCAGACTTTGTTTCTTTCAAATTCATTTAACTCTTCCTGCATTGCTTGCACCCAATCAGCATCTTGAAGAGCTTCTTCCACTTTCTTTGGCTCAGACTAAGAGAGAAAAGAATTGTAAAGACATTCGTTTGAAGTACCTGTTCTAGTTCTGACACCTGCATCAGGATTTCCAATTATCAAATCAGGTGTATGTGATTTAGTCCACTTCCCTGCAGATGGAAGGTTTTCTCTAGAACTGGATGCTCCCCCATAATCCATGCTGTCTTCATTTTCATTTTCTGATGCTCCCCCTGAAACTATGCTCTCTGAGTTGGATTCTTCAGAATTTAGATTTTCAGCACTATCAGAACTTGGCTTATCAGAACTTGACGAATCAGAACTTGAAGAGCCAGATGTATGTTCTGATGTTTCTTGAGATGTGGTATGATCTTGAGTATGCTCCCCCTGCATAGGTGCATCTTCCTTTGGCGTAGTCACCACAGTTTCAATAACATCAGAGTTTAATCCATCAGAGTTTATAGTATCAGGACTTAGACTGTCAGGATTTTTAGTATCAGAATTTGAGTCTTCATTTTCAAATCTCAGCTGATCATGGTCAATAAAATCTTCAAGACCAGTAATCTTCTTGTCATCAAAAGAGACATTGATAGATTCCATGACCACTTTTGTTCTCAAATTATAGACTCTGAAGGCTTTTGTGGAAAGTGGATATCCAACAAAGATTCTTTCATCAGCTTTTAGATCAAACTTGGATAGCTGTTCAGGATGAGTCTTGAGAACAAAACACTTGCATCCAAATACATGAAAGTACTTCAGATTTGGTTTCTTTTTCTTCACCATCTCATATGGTGTTTTTCCTTGCTTGTTATTGAGTGTTGCATTTTGAGTAAAACAAGCAGTCTGCACAGCTTCAGCCCAGAAATAGGTTGGAAGCTTTGCTTCTTCAAGCATTGTACGTGCAGCTTCAATGAGAGTTCTATTCTTCCTTTCAACAACTCCATTTTGCTGTGGAGTTCCAGGAGCAGAAAATTCCTGCTTATTCCATGATTTTTTCCGAACTCTTCCATTATCAAATTCTTGAACTCAGTGCCATTATCACTCCTTAAGATTTTCACAGAATCTTTGACCAATTTATCCAGATGTTTGACATGATCAATCAAGATAGATGCAGTTTCACTTTTTGTGTGCATGAAATACACCCATGTGTATCTAGTGAACTCATCCACTATGACCAATGCATATTTCTTCTTTGCAATAGACATGACATTTACTGGACGAAATAGATCAACATGTAGCAGATGATAAGGCTCAAGAATTGATAAAAGAACAGTATGAGAGGCTATTGAGGCTTCAACATGATCCTTTAAGTGCTGATCTGCTATTAAGTTCTGATCAACATCCATATTCTGATGCTCACCTAAAATCTGATCTTCAGTATCTAGATGCAGACAAGGTGTTTTAGGCAATTATGGATTAAAATCAGCATCAAGAATTGGTGTTATCGGTGGAGTGACTTGAGTTGGTGGAGCTTCCAGGTACAAAACCTCAGGCACAATCAAGTTGTGAATGTCAATGTCAGCACTTGTACCTGGGTCTTCAGTATGTACTGGATGAATTATAGGAGACACAGGAGGTGTAGATACTCTGTCTTGAGCAATTTCCTGAATAGGTGACAGTGGAGGTGTAGATGCAGTAGCTTCAGCAAATTCTGGCTGTGTTGAGGGAAGGAATTCAATCACAATTGGCTCCTTTGAGATCAGAGATTCCTGATCTCCTTCCTTGGCTGCTGCTTCCTCATCCTCTAAAACTGACTTAGCCATGTATCATGTATGCTACCTGTCTTTGTGCAAGATTTCAAGCAGATCCAAGAGAACCTCACTTAACAGCTGTGAAAAGAATTTTCAAGTATCTAAAGGGAACAGTTGATCTCGGATTGTGGTATCCCAGAGAATCAGATTTTAAACTAATAGGTTACTCAGATGCAGATTTTGCAGGTTGCAAAATTGACAGGAAAAGCACAAGTGGAAGCTGCCAATTTCTTGGAGGCAGATTGGTTTCTTGGTTTAGCAAGAAACAAAAGTCAATTTCCACATCAACTGCAGAAGCAGAGTACATTGCTGCAGGAAGCTGTTGTGCACAGATTCTTTGGATGAAAAATCAGTTACTGGATTATGGGTTGACATATTTTAAAATCCCTATTTACTGTGATAATCAAAGTGCTATTGCTATGACAGGTAATCCATTTCAACACTCAATGACAAAGCACATCAGCATTAGGTACCATTTCATAAGGGAACATGTGGATGAAGGTACAGTGGAATTGCACTTTGTTCCAACAAATCAACAACTAGCAGATATCTTCACAAAACTACTGTGTGAAGCTACTTTTACAAGATTGGTAAATGAACTTGGCATGGTTTCAGGTTCTTTCTCTAAATCTACTTAGTTTTGTTTTGATGCATCAGACTTTATGATCAGTATTTACAGAAATTACTCTCTTTGTGTATTATGTGCTTAATTGAAAATTGCTTAATTACTGATTGTTGTCTGCTGTGAATTTCTAAACTCTGATAGTGATATGACTGTTTATGTGACTATTCAATCCTATGAGGATAACCATGCTAGATGCTGACCTAGTAGTCTTTAACATACTAAAGATCCCATATTAGAAGTAATTATTTATGTGGAAATCTATTGACACAAGCAAACTCTGATATTGAGCTTAGTTCAGTTTACTTTGTCTATCTTATTACTAAGTCAAAAACTAGAATCCTGCTTCTCATCTGTTAAGTTATGATGATAGTAGATCTGATGGATGAACTAAGTGCTGATAAACCTCACTTATCAAAAGAAAAAATAAAAGAAAAGTGAATAAAAATCAGGTACTCCTTTGAGGTCTAGAGTAAAAATGTGGAAGGGACGACCCAAGTGCATTGTTGGTATTAAGTAATATGCATCAGAAAAGCAAATAATCATTTTTCTTGGTGATTTTTCACACTCTATGACTACTGGAGAAATACTCTGATAATAGCATAAATTCTGATAAGTAGTCGTGACTCACTTACACTGAGAAGCCACTGTAAAATGGAATTTCAAAAGATGCATAAAATGAGCACAAAACAGTTGAGGTGGACTCATGCATGAACTCATTCAATAGTAGTCTTTAGAATAGTAACAGATTTTTAGTACAGTTTTAGTTATGCCTTATTTCTAAGATGTACTGAAGTGAATCAGACTTTACTCTTTGTCTGATATTTTGCTTAATGCACACACTTACACTCCATTTGAATGATGAAAATTACTATAGCATTCAATGTTGTTTTAGATGAACAGTTTATGTGTCAAATTGCATAACTTCTGAGGATAAGTTCTGATGAAAGTTCTTAAGATTCAGTTCTGAAGAACCGAAATCAGAATTTGTATGAAGAATCACAGGGATAGGCATTCATTTTTCGAGTTAAGAAATCATGTTCTGATGACTGTTAAGTTCTGATATAAGTCTAAGTGCTGCTATTAAATTCTGATCCCCTATTTGACTTATGGGTGGTTAAAATCTGAAACAGTCTTCGTTTAAATCAGAATATGAACGGGTGAGATATTAACAGTCAATTCAATTAGGGTTAGTAGGACACGTACATGCACATTAATTTTTTACTCGTTTCTTGTGCGCATTAAACCCTGTTTTATATTTCCAATGACTGTTTTCCTTTTTCCAAGTCTAGGGAGACGAGGTAGAATTATTTCTACCTGTCAGCATTAAATTTCCTTGTGTCTCCTGGCATTCTCTTTCCTATATAAACCAACACCCCAAATCAGCCTACACATCCCAAACACCACAGCAACCATCAGAATATACCACTCATACATCTATACCTCAACCCTCCCTCAGAACATATCTCAAATCATATCTCACACCTTCACAGACAGCTCAACCTTCATCCTCAGCACCTACTGTGAAGCCTTCATCTTCCAAGCCCAAGAGGATAAAGACTGTTCCTCAAACACCACAGAAGAGAAGGAGGATTGTTCTGAGAGATGAGTCTGATAGTGAGGAATAGGTTTCTGCATCAGAACATGTTGTTACAGAAGCTGAGAAGGTTCCTTCTCAGAAGGATTCTGGAATTGGGGGATCTAAGCTTCTCAAAAGGCTTAGAAGAATGACTTCTGCTGAACCTCCCAAGGAATCCCCACCTTCAAAGAGATACAAGAAACAGAGAGCTAAAAGGCCAGCTTCAGATGATGAGGAAACAACAGCTAAGGAAGGAGATCAGGAATCTCTGATCTCAAAAGAACCAGAATTTACTGAAGCTACTGCATCTCCTTCTTTATTGTCCCTACCTCAGGAAGCTACTATAGAAAAGGCAAACACACCATCTGTGTCTCCTGTACATGAAACTGTATCTCCTGTAGACCCAGGCACAAGTGCTGAAATTGATATTCAAAACCTGGTTGTGCCTGAGGTTCTCTACTTAGAAGCTCCAACAACAATTAATCCATCAACAACACATGTTACTGATGCTAATCAAACTCCAGAATTGTCTACTACACCTTCTCTTCATCTAGATGTTGATGATCAGAATATAGGTGAGCATCAGGATATGGCTGTTGATCAGAACTTGGAAATAGATCAGCATTTAGAGGATGATGCTGAAGCCTCGATTGCTTCTCATACTGTTGTTTTATCAGAAGATGCTGATTCTGTAAGTTCTGATGCTGCAAATGCTGATGATACTGATGATGCTGCTCCAAATACAGATGCTGATGAAGCAGGTCCTTCAGGACATGCACCTCCACAAACTGTTTCTAAATCTGAACTAGTCAAGAGGTTTGTACGAGGAGAAGCACCAGTACCTTGGAGTGAAACTCCTAGAGGACAGGAGTGGACTAAGGAATGGAACTCAGTTACCTTTGTTCCATCTGAAAAGATTCTTTCTGAGCACTTGGCAAAAGCTGATAAAATGTTAATTAATGATGATTTCAAGACACAGCTTCGAGTCACTGCATTGAGTGCTAGACATCTGCAAGGTCTCCATTCAACAACTCATGCAGAGTTACGTCAAGTTAAGGAAGAATTGCTCAAGCAAGATATGACTAGGAAACTTGATAAGAAAAATTCTTCCAACCTACCTTTGACAGAGTTGCTTACATTGAGAAGACTCAAGAGAAGCAACAGTCTCAGATTGATGATATTTTGAAACATCAAGCTTCTCAGCAATCTCAACTTGATGAAATCCAAGCCTTAGTGGAATTGCTTGTCTCTCTTCTCTTACCTGCTGATGCCAAAAGGGGGAGAAAGTAATTAAGTCCAAATGCAAAACTGATCAGACACTGAAGGGGAATGATGATGAAAAAGATGACCAGGGAAACTCTGGAATGGGTGGAGGTTATGGTGAAGGTAGAAGCCTCTCATCAAGAAGAGCTGAAATTACAAGTCACGGGACAAGTTCTGATGCTGGAAAAAGAATTACTTCTGCTACTGGTAAAAGGATAAGTTTTGATGAACTTTTGGATTTTGATGAAGAATTATCAAGACAGTTATTTTTAAAGGAGAATCCAGGAATGGACTTGGAAAGTCTGATGGAAGAAGAAGCTAGACTTAAATCAGAAAAAGTCAAATCTAAATCTGAAGCTTCTGTTGGTAAAAAGAAACTTCCAAAGACCAAAGGCATTGTGATAAAGGAAAGAACAAATCCTGAAGCAACCAAGGCTAAATCACAATTGCAGATAGATCCAAGGTCTAAGGGTAAAGAGAAAATTGGTGAACCTATCAAGGTTTATGTGCCTCATGTGGATGAAGAAATTACTGTTGAAGATGCTGATCTTGCTCTGACTTCAAGAAAAATTTCTAAGACAACCTCTGACATGGCTCAAGTTGTTCAGAGTAAAGATAGAGTTAGTTCTGATATTTCAAAGAAGCAAGTAACCTCTGACATAGCTCAAGTTAACTTGATATCAGAAGATAAATCAAAGGAAACCTCTGACATTGCTCATGTTAAACCTTCAAAGATACTCCTACCAGGATTCACCAAAGCCAAACAGACTCAACCTTTGAAGACTGATGTAAGTGGTTTTGAAGCAAGAGTGGTTACTGGAAAGGAAGCAAGAGATAAAACTGGATTGGGAAGTGCTGATGAAAGAAAAATACAGGACACAACCAATGATCCAACTTCCTTAAGTGAACCATGGCTGTGGAATTCAATCTTGAGTCTGAAAAGGCGTATTTGATCAGACTGGATCAGGACATAAAGAAAGCTAAAATTAATGATCTCAGGGCTGCAATCTTTCAAACTGGTGAAGATTTTGCTGAACTTAAAGATGCTAAAAGGAGGATGATTGATGAAGTAAGATATGCTGAGAGATGTTTGTTAAAGAACTATCTCAGAACAACTCCTGACATCAGAGAGATCAGAAGATGAAGCCAAGTCAAGATCTACAACTGCTCAAATTCTGATATGTATACAGACTGAAGTTGTTATCAGAAGTTAAAGTTGGTAAAGCTTTAAGGACTGTAAGTTGTAGTTATCTAGTCAAATTCTCATGCATTTGTACTTAATGTTTTTGACATCATCAAATATCTGTTAACTTGTATATTATGCTAATTTACAAGTTGGGGGAGATTGTTAGATATATTTGATAATGTCATGACTAATATGATTTATGTTTAGTTTATAGATCTTACTTAAACATGACAAATCAGTACTTAACTGAAATCAGCACTTATACTGAAGTCAGAACTTAAGTCGTCAGTACTTAAGGTTCAGGAGATATTTATCAGAAGATAATATCAGGACTTGAAGGAAACGTTCAGATAATAAGGAAGGCAGCTGATTTACAGGAAGAGAAGATCGAGACAAACATAAGAAGAGATATGCATGAAGAAGGAATTCTATGAAGAATAGAATACTTGGAAGAAAATATATCTGATTGATATATTTTAGGAAGCAGAATTATATTCTATATCAATTAACGATTATCTTGTAACTGTGTAGTATATAAACACAGACATAGGGTTTACACTATAAGTGTTATCATAAATCGAGAAGATTATTCATTGTAACCCTAGCAGCTCTCGTGATATTTGTTCATCACTGAGAGAGGACAGTTCCATACCGTAACAGAGTTTATTGTTTTGAATAAAGTTTGTTTTCTGTTACTTGAGTTATTAAAGTTCGATTTGATGGTACTATACACTGTATTCACCCCCCTCTACAGTGTGTGTGACCTAAGAACATATGTATCCGTACACGTGAGTCTACTAACTCAATGACTTATATTTAAAAATTTGTATTACTTCGTCTTTCTAAGTTATATTTATTTATAAAATTTACTAGAAATACTTAAATTTGAATAAAGTGTCATTTAAAAAATTACGAATCATCTAATTCAAAACTTAAAACTTGATATTGATATGAAGTTATCATTAGCAGAATATCGGTCAACCCGTACAATAGAAAGATTTTTTATTTTTAATTAAAAATATTCATAAATATCTATATTATGAAAAATAGTTTGAATATTGTTCAATTAAATTTGTGTTTATATTATAAATTTGAAAGAGTTAAATGGAAGAGAAATAAATTGTAGTTGAAATAAATAAAAAAAATAAAATTTTTAGGTTTTAAAATTAACAATATTTTGAATTAAATAATTTGAAAGAATTAGAGAAAGAAACATTCCAGTTATAGTTGTAGCAAATTAAGAAAACTTAAATTTTTTAATTTCAAGTGTTCAATTTATTATTAGGGTTAAATCCGGATATTTTGACGATTACAGGTTCACATATTCTATCATAATCCTTAATTAGTAACTATTATACTAAGTCGCTCTTCGCAACGGGTTTTAAAAATAATGTTTCGACTTTTTTTTAATTTTTTAGCTGATCTTAGTCATTCAGAAATTATGAATAATAAATATAAATATAATAAATTAAGAAGTTTAAATGAATAATAAATATGAATATAATAAATTAAGAAGTTTTAAAGGTCGTTCTCTCGTTAAACATGTTTACTTCAATGAGCCGATATCTCATTATTAACAAATTTAATATCATAAAATGATATTATTTATTAGTTAATAATCAATAAAATATTTTTCTATTTAATAATATAAATTTTGAGAAAATTACAAAAATATATAAATGAGAGGCGCCACCTGACCGCCCTCATCTTCTTCTTTATATAAGTATAATATAATGATCTAAAGATTTTAAAAAATATTGAGAAAACATATTTATAAATAGTTGTCTTTGAAATATTTTATAGGCTAAAAATTAAAGAAAATTTTTAGGAAAATATAATATAGTAAGTTGATTTTAGGAGAAAGATGATAAATGATATTAAAAAGAAATACAGGAGAATATCAAGATGGTAAGTTGATTTAAAGGGAAAAGAGTAGCTTAAGGAAAATATTATAATTACAAGTTGATTTTAAAAATATTAATGGAAGATTTTGTAGAAACTTTAGGAAAATATTACAAATGATGATAAATATTTATAGATATTTGTCTTTGTAATATTTTATAGACTAAAAATTAAAAGAAAAATTTTAGAAAAATATTACATCGTAAGTTAATTTTAGAAGAAGTGGTACTAAAAAAATTAGGAGAATATCAAGATGGTAAGTTGATTTAAAGAATATTATGATGGTAAGTTAATTTAAAAAATATTACTCGAAGATGTTGTAGAAATTTTAAAAGAATATTACGATGATGATAATATATCTAGGAGAATATAAGTTAATTGTAATTTTTAATATTTATTAACCCAAAAAATTGAGAAAATTAGAAAAATACAATGAGACGATTTGAGAGAAGCCACCTAAACGACATCGTCTTCTCCTTTATATAAGTATATTGATTGATGGTTCGAAAACTATTATGAAACTAAAAATGTTCAGTACTTTATAAAAAAAATACAGTTATGTATTCTACATTAAGATTAAAATTCAGTTTAAAATGCATGCTTGTTCTTAATTATTTATTTCAAGATGTAAAAATTATTATATATTTTGACGTAGTTAAATTTATAATGAGAATGTTTATTGTGATTCAAAATTTTATTTTTTAAATGATCAATAAAATTTTTAAGTGTTTTAAAATTTAAGGTACGAGTATTAATAACGTTAGTGGCTAACTTTTTATCATAAACCTACGTGCTAATATCATTGTATTATCAAAAATAAAATATTCTACATTGTTATCATCATTACAGTAAAAATTATTTATTTATTTTCAAAAAATATTAATCACATTAAAAACACCAATATAATTTTAAGATTAAAATATTTATAAGTAACAAAAAGGTGATCACTGATCAATTGAAAAGAATTAAAATTACAACTCATACATATTTATGCATATATTTAATTATAATTTTTTTTAAAATATGTTTTACCTTTAAGTTATAATCCTTAGGTTAAATAATCCTCAATAACATGTTGAAATTATGAGTGTAATTGAGACGAGTTGAAAACTGTGAGGCTCGGTTCGAACTTGATTAATATTATTTGGTCTTCAATATGAGCTCGAGTTCGACCGAAACTTAACCTTCAAGTTCGAACTTCGGCTTGGAAAAAAAATTTGATAGGTTTAAGTTCGGCTCGAAGGATCGCTTCGATTTCACCAAATATTAAAAAAAACTCGAAATATGATCGGTTCGGCTCGACTTCTATTCGATTATATATATATAAAATATGAATAAAAAAATAAATATCTATTAAAATATATTTATATTAAAAAATTTAAAAATAGTAAAGGCTCGATCAGGCTCGTGAACCTTACGAACTGAGTAATTTGAATTTCGAACTCGGCTTGATAAAAAGTTTGAATAATTCAAGTTTGGCTCAATAATTATCTATTTAAATATAAATATTTTACAAGCAGAATTAGAATAGTTTACGAATAATTTGGCTCATTTACGTTAGAGAAGAAATGTACGTTTCGTGGGCCCGTTGGCCTGCACACACTGGGCCCAGCTTTATATTTTGAATCGTGAAGAACAAAAAAAAGGCTCTGGGGCCACCTGCTCTATGCACGTGCATCTATTTTTCCTTTAAATTTCGGAGCCTAGCCTAGAGTCCTAGACCTTCTTTAGTTTTTACAACCCGCACAATAGCATTTCTCCCGCGAGTCTCAATTAAAATAATATTTTAATACGAAGAGGCAGCACCGGAAATAAATTAGTAGAATTGAATCCAATTTATTTGGAATATATAAATCAATCATATTCATCTACAATCAAATAAATCTGTATAATTTTAAATGCGAACGAATATGGGGCCGAAAATCTCTATTATCACATAAAATAATTTCTGATATATTTCAACTAACTTAAATACAATAGGAATATGCATTTATTGTACATCGACTCTAATTTGTTTGTTATAGGTACAATTTTTCGATCGTAAAAATAGATAATCAGAACTAATCGATGAAGTTATTTATTTTCTATTAATCAATAAATCAAAAATTAATCAAAAAGATTAAACGGATTAAAAATCAGTCATATTTTAATATAATAATTAAATTTAATCTAACCGCCATTTTATTAGTTATTTGTAAATTACTATATATTTTTTTACATATTACATATCTCATAACTATTTAATATTAATTGAAATTTTACTTTACATCTAATAATTTATCAATATATATGTACACACATGTATATGTATATATTATAATATCTATACTTCCATATCTATATTTATATTATATTTAATAAATATTAAAAAATTGATTGTTAGTCGGCCATACGGTACTTTATGGAATTATTTAATTACCTTTATTATATTATTTATTTCATTTTTATTTAGTTACCCTTACTTATTATTTTAGAACCTATTTATTTCAATTTTTTATTCTAGTTAGTATATAAATTAATTAACCTTTTCCAAAAAAATACTTATTCTTTGAGAGTTTTTCAAAAATATATTTTTTGAAGTTTTTTTAAAATATGATTTTTTTTAAGCTTTAATTTGAAAAAAATGTGATTTTTCAATTTTTTTAAAAAAACATAATTTTGCAACCTCACCTCAAAGGCAACCTGATGTATCCTCTAATGCAACTAATAACTTTTTTAGTACTTTTTAGAGAAATTGCGTTTGTGATTGGTTTTAGTTGTAAACGGTAGAATTTGTATTTGTGATTGGTTTTAATTACAAACCGTATTTTTGCAATTATTTTCAAAAGATGGAAAGATCACAAGCTAGCTTAGAAATGTAGTATTCTTGGTAGTCTTTCTTATTCTTTATTATATTTTTTAATTAAAACACTTTTCTTTTCAAAATGTTACGAATAATTTTATTTAATATAATAAAATATTAGAGCATTATTAATGCTTTTTAACTAAAATGATTGGCTAAATAAATAATATACTGATTATCTAAAATTCACAATCTATAAGGAATTTATCTTTAATGAAGTTTATTATAATGATTGAATATATTTTACAAATAATATGTTATCATAATTTTAAGTTATTATAAATAAAATATCTTTTTTTTTGTATAATAAAACATGATGTGGCATTTGGTTGCGCGCATGCAAAGGTTCACCAACTATATTTTTAACTAAAAAAAATGTCTTCTTAAATTGTATATTTTTTTACAAAATCTCTATAATTTATATATAGGGTATGCCACATTTACTTTTAGGTAATGACTTTCTAACATGTTCTTATAATTACTAATAACTAATCAATACACTTTTTCAAATTAATCATATTTTCATTTCCATTTAAATTAAAAAATCTACTTTTTCGAAATAATATGGATTTTTATATTTAATTTGAGTTCAAATTAAATTTAAAAACTATGTAAAATTTTTGAATCACACAATATATAAACTAGTACTATATTATATTAAACGAAACATTGAAATTTTATTATCAATCGGTCGTGTTGTACTTAACAACCCTTACATAATAATTTCGTTATTTTTACTTAACCTCATTAGAAATCAGTTACCTTTTTATTTTTGTCAACCAAAAAGCTTCATTTTTCAAAAATATCATAAATAATTTAATTTAATAAAATATTGAAATTACTATAATTACTATTCAACTAGTTACCTTTCTACTAAAACATAATTTTTTTAGCAAACCTTGCTCTTTTCCAAAAATAACATGAACAATTTTATTTATTAAAATAAAATTATAATTAATAAAAACTAACCAATTACACTTTTGAGCTCAAACATATTATTTTTAATATATTTTCTGACTAAACTATCTATATTTCAAATAAAATCACGATCAGATCTGATATGTGTCAATATATATATATATATATATATATATATATATATATAATTACCAACAAATCATGTCATTCAAAAATTTTAAATCAATATTTTGAAGTTTTAAAGTTTTTAATTTAAATTAAATTAAAAAGTCATGTAATATTATAAAAAAACGTGCATTGTACGGATAGTAATATATAATTTACAAAATGAACAAACTTAATCTTTAATGAATCAAAAAATAGTCCCATTTACTATGAAAAAGAATTATACTATCATTGAATTTAATTTTTTAGTTTATATTCGACTCAAAATTCATCTCAGGTATAAATTTAAGGTGCTATTTCTAAGTTACGGGAAGGTAATTATTGTTATATGATGTTGTTGGACTTACATTGGTCATTTATTTGTCTCCTTCCGTTTCAACTCAAATAAAATCTTCAAAATGTGATTACAATATGAATTGTAAAACAAAATAGTCCTCTCTATTTTTTTTAATATGTTAAATCATCGTCAAATGGGTAAGAGAAGATCATAAAATGGTGAAGCAATTTAACTAACATGAGATTTTAGCTAATTTATGTGTCAACAAGGGCATGCTTCCTTATGTGTAATATTAACCCCGGGGAGATTAGGTAACAAAACTTTGCATTTTTCTACAATGTGACAAATTTCAGTAAATTTTGGTTTGTGCTAACTCGTGAAATCTTTCTCAATAACAACTCTACGACCTTGATATGTCGCCAACCAAGATATAGCTTCCTTAACTTCAATACATTATGCTTTGAAAACAGTTACAGTACAAGGCATATTCATACTTCTTCCTTCGATAAATACCCCTGCATGATCCCAGATTGGATTACTTTTTTTATCTTAATGATAAATAAACTTCTTAATTGTTAAGCTATAAAATTGTAATTCATCGAAAGTTCACCCATCCTATATCAATGCCTTTGTTCGATCGACAAGAATGTTGTTATACATTGTACTTGCATTTTTCTACTTCAATGAATGTTATTATACAAGAATATAAGTTATGTAATCATAGAAACTAGAATAATAATCCGTGCGAGGCACGATCCAGTATGTAAAATATGTTTGTATAATATGTAGTTATATTGTTCTTGATTATTTATTTATTAATAAAATTATGTAATATCTCAAATATAGTTAATATAAGTTGATTAACTATTAATGCGTACGATTTGTATGCAAAACTTTATCGACCTGCATAACATTTCTAATTTAACTCATTGAATGAATAACACATTTTCTAATATTTGGTATCTAATTGAATAAGTAAAGGTAGTGTCATTGTCACCCACAAGGGTTGACTCAGTTGGTTAAAGAGGGGATAATTAACCTCTTGGCCACAAATTCAAATTCCACGGGAGGAGATTTTATGATTATGCCTCCTGAGTCAGAGCATGTCGCTTAAATGCGCTTTAACTTGGTTCACGTGGTTTGCAAGCTATTGCGTAAGCCCGTGGGGTTTAACCAGTGCGCACCCGAAGGGTAGTGGCTGCGGGTTCACTACAATAAAAAAGTAGTGTCATTGTCATGCCTTTATATATAAAGATTATCCTAAATTGCATAAAAAGTAAAAACTAATACAACCATTAATTTAAGTCGACTTTTAGCCGATATTGAATGTTATATCATTATCGATAGTATAATTCATCAACTAAAATTTATCTGATTCACCTAATTTTTTACCTTTTGAAAAATTCCATATCTAATTGATCATTCTCAGTTTCAATACATAATTTTTTTTATCACAAAACACCAATATACCCTAGGAAGGCGTTCAACATAAATCATCCCTCCTTGACGTAATGTGCGACTTCTTTTTCATTTTCTCCTTCTTTGTGAATGATAGATCAATAAAAGTATACATTATTTTGAAATCTTGATAAATCACATCTGTTATGCCCAAAATTTGGTGCACGAATTATCCGGGTCAGAGTCGGGTTAATTAAGTAGATATGAATCAAAAGTATTACAATCTAAGCAAGAATAAGGTTTATGCCTACTTTCCTAAGAGGGAAAGGGTGTGCCCTCTTAAAATAGTAACTAAGGACATCCTAAACAATAGGGCTCACCCTAATGACAACAAAACAAATAAGGCCCTAACTTTCCATGAAGTTAGGGCGCTCCCAATGTGTCAAGAGGTAACATGAAGGACAAGGTGCGCCTTGACCTAGAAGTTCTAGCCTCCCTAGAGGAGAGGGTACACACTCGATTGATGAACATAGAAGAGTATGACCAATTACATAAGATGGCACCAACACATGAAAGTATTAGGGCGCACCCTCATTGTAAATATTAGCTTGGTAGGAAACATCAACATATTGCTTAGACGAATTCTTTGGATGCATTAAGAGGGGAGAAGATTATTATTACTAACATATTTGTTGCAGGTACTCTATTGAACAACTCCTTTCTGTAATTCAACCATAGGAAGGCGGTGTCCGTGGTCAGGGACCTCCAGGGGTATGCCTGAACGGAAGACCTCCTCCTGTAGTCAATGAGTATCCTTATTGGGGATGTGGGGTAAACACTGGTGTGTGCTTGGGGAGCTCTATCTCTGTAGTCAACGGGTATCCTCATTGGGAGACTTCGTAGTATCCTGCACTTTGCATCCAAAATCTTGGGATCACTTGTCCTATAATCTAGTAGGGGCTCCTTATTCGTGGGACAAATATGCATCCAACATTTGGGGTAAACCATGGCTGTAGTTGCGTCCGCGGACTAGAGAAACAGCTGGTAGTGAAGGATTATCATCGACCGGGGATATGCCTTATATCAAAGTCTCGAAGCCGCAGACAGGCATTGGGCCTTTATGGTTGGGCCTCATCGGCGGACATTCCTAAAGCTAGTAGAAGACGGTTTCTAGTAGGTTTCCTACTGGGCCTCGGGATGAGAGATCTAAGCCCATTAGATTTTATGTTCCCCAAGAACTACATTGACTTGATTCCCTATATATAAGGATACGTGGGCAAATTGTAAGGGGTCATAAGTTGAGAGCGTAAAGGAGCCACCACTAACTCTAAGCAATCTCAGCCACCATTAATCACAACCACCAAACACTGTTCACGTTTTCCAATGAAGAACCACCGTCACAGATCTTGTTTTCGGATACGAACCTCGAATTATTTTGCTAACAAATTCCTCTGTCAACAAATTTGCACTAGAAGGAGGGGTAATCAAGATCTACAAGTAGAAGGAAAAATGTCTCAATATCGTGATGGAAATTCTGAAGAAAGCTTTGGACATGGCTATGGTCGTTGTAACGCCCCCAAATCCGGGGTCAGATGATTTGGTCGTCACTATAGAACCTCAATCCAAAATAACCCGTTTAATCAATAAATAAATGCCAGCGGAAGATATTTATCATTTATGACCCCAAACTAATCCAAGATCTTTTAAGGTTACAGTTTTAGAAACAAGAAATCCAAATTCCATAAATAAATTTTTCACTTTCTTTTAAAACTCTTTTCAATAAATTCCAATCTCAAGGCTAAACCCCTTAGTATAACTTCAAAAGAAGTATACTAGGCCCAACTATAAAGTACACAAGTATAAAATAATATAATATAAACAACTTTACACAATAGAACTTACACTAGTTCGCAAACCCTGGACCAACTACCTTCCAAAAGCTTCTTCTTTGTTTCCTTGAATTATGCGGCTAAACGGCGCAAGTTAATCCGCACTGGAGGTTAAATTTGAAAACAGGCAAGTATGAGCGAAAGAAATGCTCAGCAAGTTCACTATAGCATATATATAGGGTCGTTTTGATATAAAACTAACATCTGCATTAGAGCAGAACATCTTAAAATCATAATTGCTGAAACAGATTTTTTTTAAAGAATAAGATAATTGTTTCTCACTATATTCAAAACTCTTTTTGATATTTTCGAGCGAAATTCTTCAGCAATACTTTGAATCTTGACGAGAATAAAACTCGTAAAACAGTGTTTACGGAAATATCGTAAACAACAATAACAAGAAACAATGATTATGGATTGAATCATAAACTTTTACTCAAAACCGAACTCTTGATATTAATACTCATTTTGTTGTCATATCAAATTAGATATCAATATGAACATTTGATGCTCACAACATCCCATACTGAAGTCAACATCAATTATCTATACTAATACCACCTTTGATATTTAACAACAAAGTAAGTATCGGCATAAATCAAAAACTGAATCAAAATTGTATTTCACCTTTAATCCAGAACAGGAACAATTGTTAAATCATTTATTCTATAATTATCAAAATAATTTATAAACAACAATTTAGATTGAAACCAATTATATTTCATGCTGTTCCGGATGATCAATCACGAAACAGCACCGGTATCCCATAGCCATACCGTAAATATAGGTACTACCCGTATCCCGCAGTCGTACGGTACCTATAGGGCGCCATAAAAGGCATATATTCGCCTTGAAAGATATTACAACTGGACCGATATCTTGCTCACCTACGCTGTAACCAGTAACCAGTAACCAATCCAATCTTTAAAACCTTTTTATTGAAAAAGGAGTCGAATCAATCGACATCCTAAATAATTTTATTCCCCCATTCACTTGGGCAGGAATACTCGCAACAAAATCATTTTTCTCAAAATCCAAAACATTTATAAACCCAGTAATTTGATAAGTAAAATATTTAACTATTCTGAACATAGAATAGCAGAGGGTACTTGCATGATAAGCATCTTAATTCAGCTATATGTAAAATATTTATCTACTTTGAATTGAGAATAGAGAAAGCAATATTTGCATAATAGGATTCAAAATATATATCACTTGAATAATAAGTGATGATAGAAATACTTGCCTTTGGGATTTAGCAGTTAGTTATACTCGCAATGACGCATCTATTCTGTCATTCTGTCTCAAAATATCATCGTCTCTTTATCTCGATACTTTGTTGATGTGTTGTTCATGCGATTACTAGAAGCCAGATAACCATCACTATTCCATTTCACTCTTAATCCTATGTTTGGTTCTGCTGGTCTCGAACGACCCGCATCTTGCAGAGCTTTTCCTACCAACTCTAGGTTATTCCTAAACCGACTTTGGAACTTGGTTCTTTCGTCTGGAACCTACAAAGACGAAATACCCTAGATTAGACGATCGCTTAAGCTTGGCATATCCTCATTATTAGTTCTATCCTTACGATTACATAGCCCGACTCGTAACATACTTAATATAATAATACACGTATTAGCTACGGTTCACGTTCTCGAAAATCGGTTCAGTGCTCGTTTTCGGAAAATATGTATATCTGTTTTTTTGAAATTAGGGTTATCTGTTTTAGCAAAGTATTTCATCACAAAACATAATCAGGTTCCGTATAGAGTACTCATATATAACCGATCGACGTTCCGATAGTCATTGGGTACGGCCTCGTGTTTCCGTAATTTAATTTTCCGGAAATCGGGCAGCACTTCCTTTGATTATCGGCTAACCCGTCGAACATCCCGACGTCAAATCAATCACAACACAATTACCAAAAAATCCAATTGTCCAAGTCCCATCCACCAATTCAACCAACAGTGACAATTCACAATTCACATACACCAATCAAATACACTTATTAATCGCTATTATCCGTATTTTTATGTTTTAATCCTATTTTTATGTTTTAATCCTATTTTTATGTTTTATTCGATTAAATCATCATATAATTTCAGTCGAATATTACAAAAGAAATATTCAGTAACCAGAAATCAAAAACTATAGCAACCCCGGCCCACGCGCACACGCGCGGCCGGAAGAAGAAACAAGGGAAAAAACCCAGGAAGCACGTAGTGAATCATCATCGCAAACAACACAAACAATCACAGACTTACACACACATCCACAAACATATATACACATAACTGTATACACACAGGGGCCATGACACGCGCCACCGCCGTTGCCTTGCCGGAGAGCCGTCTGCAACAGGGCGGCAAGGACAGGAACGGAAGTAAGAGAACCAGACAAGAAAAAGGAATTACCCGGAGGATTAATCGACCGGAAGAAAAGGAAGAGGGGTGAGGAAAAACGAGAGAGAGAGAGAGAGGAGAGGTTGTAGAGAGCGAGAGAGGTGGAATCGAGATGAGAAAATGGGGTGGTTACAGGGGTGTGTGTGTTTTTGTTTGTGTGGGGTTTTTTTTTATTTATTTGCAACACCTATTGTGAATGCCCGCAAAAATACGAAATTTGTACCATAACGAGCAAATCACGAGTAAAAATAATTCTAAAATTTTACCCAAAATAACTTAAAAATTATCGCAATAATTAACAATTAACTAAACAAAATTTTCATGATTTTTAAATTATTTTTAAGACGTACACCGGATCCTTATTTACAATTAAACAAAATAACGCGCGGGTCAAATAAATCCTAAAAAAAAATCTCCAAAATAATTTTAAAACTCCCGAAATATTCTAAACATAATAAAATATAAATTTCGTAATTTTTGAAGAATTCTAGAATTAAATACTGATTTTACAATTAAATGTAATCAGAAAATCATTTAAAGATAAATAAACAATAAAATATTGATTTCTAAATTTTATAATTCCTAAAAATAATAAATAACATTGTAAAGTAATAAAAATGATTTTAAATACAATCCAAATATTTATGGAAATAATTTTTGAATAAAATCACCTTTAACTATAAAATAAATAACACAGCGTCACAACTAAATACACAAATGATCCTCGAACACCAACAATCACACATAATTAATAAAAATATTAACAAAAATAATATCAAGCTGACAGAACCCATACACATAGTTTATTTATTTAATAATTCGATAATTACATTTACATATCGGGTCCAAAAATAGGTTACTTAGCCACTAAGTAACTATATAACAATACAATTTAATATCAGATTTGGATAATTATCAAAACAGGGCCTCTTATAAAATACTTTATACGAAGATAATGTAATAATATCCCGTCTTTCGATAATACGGGTTTTATTGATTTATCAAAACGTTTATCTTATCGAAAATTTTGCGCCGGGACTCGTACAGGTCAAACCGTACTCCGGATCGAAAAAGGCAAAACACGGAAAATGTCCGGAATTACTAGATTGGTTTAAGAAGGAGTTTTCGGAAGAGTTTCGAGTTATAAAAACGTAAAAATGGTTGAAGTTGAACGATTCCTGGCTTTATAAAATAGTTTTATAATTACTCAGAAAATAATTAATAAATCGATAAATTATTATAAGATCATATAACAGTCCAAAAATTACCAGAAAAAAATCACAATTATCTATATTTTATTCTGGACATATAATAATTAGAATACTCACAGAATATCATATATAAACATCCAAAGCATCAACTCCACTTACCAGATAATTCCCTAAAATTCACATAAAAATCACATATACAATTCCAAATAATTATAATAATAATATATGAAAATATGGGATATTACAATCTACCCCCTTATAAGGATTCCGTCCTCGAAATCAGTAGAAGAAAGCACTAAGGATTTTGTTACCAACTTCTCAATCCCGCATATGCAACTTTTCTTAAAATTACCAATAATACTGCAATTCCTTATACCACACGGTTATCACATAAGCTTCACTCCGCACTATTTTTCCATCCACATTCTTTGACCAATTTCTCCATAGAATCACTTTTACTGATTACGAGAAAGAAGAATAGAGAGGAAGATAGAGAGAAAGAAAAAGAAAGAGAGATAGAGACAAATAGAGAGAAAGAGAAATTAAGAAATAGACTGACTTTGTTATACGTCACTGATATTGTAACCACATTGTAATTCACCGTCGTCCTTGGTAATCCCATCATATAGCCTTACTTAGACTTGACAAAGATAACTCAGCTTACCCTTATTGGCATACCTTCGAATATTTGAGATGATAAAATAATGGAATTTCAAAGAGAGAAGAATTTCATATCATAACAGAACCAAAATCTGAATTTATGAAAAAGTATTGTTGAAATGAAAGAATAACTGAGAGATCAATATGATCAAATGAACTTTGTATTGCGTGCCCAAATTAAGACACTACTAAAGGTTGTTAACCCTCTTGTAGTCACACACACACAAGTGATGGTGTCCCATCCAACTCCTATCACACAAACATGTATACCTTGTGTCCCCTATAGTTAGGGTTGTTCATCTCAGTCAGAATAAAAGAATGTGAAGTGAATTCAAAATCAAATGAATAAAGCTGAAAAGATTTCAAGGCTGATATTTCTGGAGAAAAAAATGAAATCCAGAAAACAAGGTTGTGGCACGAAATAATTAAACGAGTGTTAGGGAATATAACCTCTAACAGATATATCTTTTTGAAAGATGATAAAAGAAGTTATAGAAAGAGAAGGTATTCCCAAGGTCTTAATATTTATCTTCTATTTAAACTCTTATGTTGACTCGTCATCCAATTCTAGATACTTCTTCATGTTCTGAGGATATCGATAATCTTCATCTTCGTTAAATCGTAGTAGCCTCGGAAGATTCCACAAAAGACGTTCACAACTGCCACGAGTTTTGTCCAGCTCAACACAATCATCTCAAACGAATGCATATATCTTAACTTAATCGTTGGTACTATATCCAATAGTCCAACATGCACTCGATATGAGCTCAAGCATCCTCACATAGCTATATACACTCCTACACACTCTCGTTTCTAGTTTACTATAACCTCATCTCTGATACCAACCTGCAACGCCCCTAAATCCGGGGTTAGATGATTTGGTCGTCACTATGAAACCTCAATCCAAAATAACCCGTTTAATCAATAAATAAATGTCAGGGGAAGATATTTATCATTTATGACCCCAAACTAATTCAAGATATTTTAAGGTTACAGTTCTAGAAACAAGAAATCCAAATTCCACAAATAAATTTTTCACTTTCTTTTAAAACTGTTTTCAATAAATTCCAATCTCAAGGCTAAACCCCTTAGTATAACTTTGAAAAGAAGTATACTAGGCCCAACTATAAAATACACAAGTATAAAATAATATAATATAAACAACTTTACACAATAGAACTTACACTAGTTCACAAACCCTGGACCAACTACCTTTCACAAGCTTCTTCTTTGCTTCCTTGAATTATGCGGCTAAACGGCGCAAGTTAATCCTCACTGGAGGTTAAATTTGAAAACAGGCAAGTATGAGCGAAAGAAATATTCAGCAAGTTCATTATAACATATATATAGGGTCGTTTTGATATAAAACTGACATCTGCATTAGAGCAGAACATTTTAAAATCATAATTTCTGAAACATATTTTTTTTAAAGAATCAGATAATTGTTTCTCACTGTATTCAAAACTCTTTTTGATATTTTCGAGCGAAATGCTTCAACAACACTTTGAATCTTGACGAGAATAAAACTCGTAAAACAGTGTTTACGAAAATATCGTAAACAACAATAACAAGAAACAATGATTATGGATTGAATCATAAACTTTTACTCAAAACCGAACGCTTGATATTAATACTCATTTTGTTGTCATATCAAATTAGATATCAATATTAACTTTTGATGCTAACAACATCCCATACTGAAGTCAATATCAATTATCTATAGTAATACCACCTTTGATATTTAACAACAAAGTAAGTATCCGCATAAATCATAAACTGAACCAAAACTGTATTTAACCTTTAATCCAGAACAGGAACAGTTGTTAAATCATTTATTCTATAATTATCAAAACAATTTAGAAACAGCAGTTTAGATTGGAACCAATTATATTTCTTGCTGTTTTGGATGATCTATCACGAAACAACACTGGTATCCCGCAGCCATACCATAAATATAGGTACTACCCGTATCCTGCAGCCATACGGTACCTATAGGGCGCCAGAAAAGGCATATATTCGCCTTGAAAAATATTACAGCTGGACCGATATCTTGATCACCTACGCTGTGAGTAGTAACCAATCCAATCTTAAAAACCTTTTTATTAAAAAAGGAGTCGAATCAATCAACATCCTAAATAATTTTATTCCCCCATTCACTTGGGCAGGAATACTCGCAACAAAATCATTTTTCTCAAAATCCAAAACATTTATAAACCCAGTAATTTGATAAGTAAAATATTTAACTATTCTGAACATAGAATAGCAGAGGGTACTTGCATGATAAACATCTTAATTCAGCGATATGTAAAATATTTATCTACTTTGAATTGAGAATAGCGAAAGCAATATTTGCATAATAGGATTCAAAATATATATCACTTGAATAATAAGTGATGATAGAAATACTTTTCTTTGGGATTTAGCAGTTAGTCACACTCGCAATGACGCATCTATTCTGACATTCTGTCTCAAAACATCATCGTCTCTTTATCTCGATACTTTTTTGATGTGTTTTTCCTGCGATTGCTAGTTTCCAGATAACCATCACTATTCCATTTCACTCTTAATCCTACGTCTGGTTCTGATGGTCTCGAACGACCCGCATCTTGCAAAGCTTTTCCTACCAACTCTAGGTTATTCCTAAACCGACTTTGGAACTTGGTTCTTTCGTCTGGAAACTACAGAGTCGAAATACCCTAGATTAGACAATCGCTTAAGCTTGGCATATCTTCACTATCAGTTCTACCCTTACGATTACATAGCCCGACTCGTAACATACTTCATATAATAATACACGTATTAGCTAGGGTTCACGTTCTCGAAAATCGGTTCAGTGCTCGTTTTCAGAAAATATGTATCTGTTTTTTTTTTCGAAATTAGGGTTATCTGTTTTAGCAAATTATTTCATCACTACACATAATCAGGTTCGGTATAGAGTACTCATATATAACCGATCGACGTTCCGATAGTCATTGGGTATGGCCTCGCGTTTCAGTAGTTTAATTTTCCGGAAATCGGGTAGCACTGTTAGGGCGAAATCACGCACTAATATTCACACAAGTATACGCGTTCGCAAGTAATATAGAATACTTTCTAGTTCGTTCCCTCAGAGACTCAGACTAAGTTTTTTTGTCTAATTAAACTCACTCACCAATGTATGATTACTTCTCAATGTTAAGATAACACTTAAAATTGTTGATTAAATATTAACTAGAATTAACTACTTAATTAACCACTTAACTAACACTTCAAGTTATCAATAATAAAACACTCATGAGATCACAACTTCATTATTACTTCCTTCTATAGCCATTGTTATTACCTTTAGCATGTGACAGTGATGATATTAATCGAATAACACGAAACTGATAAAAGCCAACTTTCATTGTACTAATACCATTCTACCAAGCATCCACAATTAAGATAGAAGTTGAATAGTCATCAATTATGTTGAGTTCCTATATGTCTACAGAAATTGACAACACAACGATTTAAGCACAAGTTATTCCTTTTGATTACATAGGGCAAATAAAACTGTTAGAGTTACCCACTAATCATGCACAACGTACATGAACCTATGCTAGCATGGCAAGTTCTAAACCTCAAGATCCACCGTCGCTTCACAAGAGATTAACATTCTATCTTATATGTTCGCGACGCACATAAGACGAATACGCACAACCAATACTAGATATCATGCAATCATCACACACTAAAGTATTAAACAATTAACTAAAGAATTTCATAATAAATCCGTTGCAACCCCATGATCACAATTAGCCCATAATAGAACTTATCGCCATCATGGGTTCATATGAAATCATGATAAACAAACACAAGAAAATAATAACTAAACTAATTATATTAAAACCGAGTACGTCACAAGAGTAAATAAGTCAAAGCAAGAAAACTAGCATCCAACGTTACAACGAAACAAGAATCACAAGAATATATGCTTCCTCTTCGCTGCAGTGTGCTAAATCGGTCTTCTTCCTTATCTCCTTCGCTTCTTGCGTAAAACACAATCTAAAACATAATCTCCTTCTTATTCTCTATGAAAACGTCTTAAATCTACTTATATAATAGTCCCATAAAACTCAGATTACATAGAAGTTGGAAGCCAAACAGAAGTAGAATTCTAAAATAATTCAGCTTTTTCCCCGACCCTGCGCGGCCGCTCAGCATTTCTGCGCGGGCGCGCAAGGCTGCTGCGCGGCCGCTCAGCATTTCTGCGCGGGCGCGCAGGACCTTACTGGAAAAATTCCCGGTTTGCTCTGTTTCTTCGCCGTAATCTGCCCGTTCTCTTCCTCTCGCAATGGTGAACACATGCCAAGGCTTATTCTTGATGATTCCTCCTCCGAAATGCAACTAATACCCTGAAATGCATAAACACTAGAAAAATGCATCAAATACACAAAATACTTGATTTTAAGACACCAATTTAAGCCATTTTAAGACGTTCTAAGTGGTATAAAATGCCACTTATCACACCCCCAAACTTAAATCGATGCTTGTCCTCAAGCGTCACAGACTCAAAACAAATAAAAATATGCATGAATGCAATCTATATGAAAATACAACGATCCCCCTTACTACAATTAACCAACCAAATTGTCACGTCTCAACGAATGCAGTTAGACACTAAAGATCAATAAACTCATACAAACGGACATACAGCCAGAAACGTGGTGTGTGCAAATGCTTAACAGATATGCTTCGGAACTAGACCAATTACTATGACTAGACTATCCTCAAGGCAATCCTACGATTATACAAAGAATAAAAATTCTAGGCACAAAGTGATATACAACACTACAAGAACTCTAGAGCTTACTACGGAATCGTGCTTTTTATTTACAACTCAAATGCTTATTTGACCGTGCAATGAGTGAGGTCCACAAAAGACTTATACAATGGTATCCATGTAACGAGCGTTAGGTTAGCGGATCCCAGACTCTAAAAGCCTTAGGTCACTAGGCACAAAGTCCCCTAAGAACTTAATAACTCGAATACCAAAGAGCCCACTCTTGATCAATTATGCAAATTTTTTTTTTTCTCTGAGCAAGTGCGTTTCGCTCCATCTTGCTCAACCCTAGACTACTCGCATAACATGCGAGCCGGCTACTAGCCATTTGACGCCTAGCCACCACGAGCAACAAATTCCATTTTTACAAATTCCATTTTTACTCCATTTTTTTCTTCTTCATGCCTTTACCACTAAGAACCTATTATCAAATTCTAAGCATAATAAATAGATTATCCTCGAAAATAATCAGATCATAACAACAATCTAGCCCTTAAGCATTCTCTAAGACTTAGTGAAAATACAATTGCTTCTAGCATGCATATCAACCTACACAACTTAATATCACTTTAATGCTATCACTACACTCGCATCAATATCACAATTCAGTCGATAAATCATTGCAAAAGGGATCATGGTATATGCATGAGCTATATGATATGACAAACAAATAAAGCTATATAAAAAAAACTTATATGGCAAAAATTATGCAACTATATGAACTAACTATCATGAATATGCAGCTATATGACACACACAAAATATTCCTTAACTACCACCCCCAAACTTAAAATCTTCACTGTCCCCAGTGAAGGTAGTAGAAAGGAACACAGGGTATACCTACTCGGAGTCATCATCATCATCACCCTCAGTGGGTGGAGTATCAGGCGGCGGGTATGCAGAGTCCTCACCAAAAACTGGCCACTGGATATCAGCTCCAAGGCCTCGAAAAGCAGTCCCTAACGCAAGGGTGAGCTCCTGAGCAAACCTGCTCTGCGTCTCATACATGGCATCTATCCGCCGTGAAAGCCTCCTATACTGGGCATCACCCATCCCAGCACCCTCCTGAGCTCTCGAAGAACCAGCCTCACCACGCCCTGGCCTAGCCATAGTAGCACCTCATGCTGGACGTCCTCCTGGAAGACGATAACCCAGCCCATGCTCCTCAGGCTCACCACCGGTCCACTCCTGCATCCCATTCAGAGTGCCAGAATCTATCGGAGCTGCTGGCAACTGCAACTGCTCATGAGCTGGCCAGTTCACTCCTACTGCTCGGCATAGCTTCGTAACCGTGGATGCATAAGGGATGTTCATATGCTTTGCTCCCCTCAAAAACTTCAGAATTCCTTGGTAGATAAACTCACCAAGGTCCACATAATATTCCTCATTCAGAATTCCCCACAACAACTGTGCTCTCTCAACTGTGACCTCGTGTGCATGTGAAGAAGGCAAAATATTAGCACATATAAATGCATTCCATGCACGGGCATACCTGTTCATGGCAATCGCCGAAAAGTGACGATACTCATTATTGGCTGGACTGCGGTTCCAAACTGTGCCCGGTCGACAGAGAGTCGCACAAATCAAATCCAAGTCAAAATCCTCAGCAGTCTTTTCATTCCAGTTCTCCTCCTCGGGCTTCCTCTCTCGCTGTCCAATCACACGGTGAATCGCCGCAGGATGATAATCAACCGTCAGCCCACGAACTACAGAAAACCCATTCTTTTCAGCCTTCGCGTTCGCGTAGAACTCGCGAACAACACTCATCAGTACTGCTTCGGGTGACTCACAAAAGGCTATCCACCCCTTCTCTGCAATCATGGGCAACAACTCACCATCCCTCCCTGATGGTAAAAACCCCCTCTCCTTCAGAATCGGCTTCCCCAACAACCTAGTGTACTCCTCCTCCGCAGCTCTGTCAGTTAACCGAGGCCTTGCAGCAGTGCCCCTCGAAGAATCAGCTGTGGGAACTGTGCTGCTGCTGTCAATAGTGCGTGCTCTCTTGGGTGCCATTGATTTGTGAATAAAATTGTGTAAGAACTGATTTTTGATGTTTATGAGAGGGTTTAAGTGTAGGAAGTTTGTGGGAGATATGTGGGATAGGTGTATATATATATAGGGTGTGAAGTAGGTTAAATTAGATTAGGAGTGGGGTTGAGGGATAAAATCATGGGGTAATGGGAAAAGAATTCGTGGGTTTATGGGCTGTGATGGGTTTTTGTGTTTTTGTTTTTTTTTTGTTTTTTTTTTTTTTTTTTCTGAACTGTAAAAAATTTTCTGGAACTCGACCCCTGCGCGACCGCTCAGCATAGCTGCGCGGCCGCGCAGAGGGTCTCTGGAAAAATTTTTTCTCAACCCCATTTTTCTGAATTTTTTGTGTTTTTGGATTGGTTATTAACTTCTAAGGGTTCCTGTAACAACAATTCATGGGTTGCCTCCCACGCAGCGCTTCTTTTTCGTCATTAGCTTGACGTTCCGTACCTTTCTCAAGTAGTCAACAAAATGGCACTAACCACCTCTCGGTTTGCCATGTCCCCATAGTAGTGCTTCAACCGCTGACCGTTAACTTTGAATGCTTGGTCCGAATCATTCTCAAAAATTTCCACCGCTCCATGTGGAAACACAGTTTTGACAATAAAAGGTCCAGACCACCTTGATTTCAACTTCCCAGGAAAAAGTCGGAGCCGAGAGTTGAATAAAAGAACTTGTTGCCCTGGCACAAATAACTTAGGATGTAGCTTCCTATCATGCCACCTCTTCACCTTTTCCTTATACATCTTGTTATTCTCGTACGCTTGAAGTCGAAATTCATCAAGTTCATTAAGCTGAAGCATTCTTTTCTTACCAGCTGCATCTAAATCCAGGTTCAATTTCTTCAATGCCCAGTAGGCCTTATGCTCAAGCTCCGCCGGTAGATGACATCCCTTACCGTACACCAACTGAAACGGTGACATCCCAAGTGGAGTTTTGTGTGCTGTTCTGTAAGCCCAAACAGCTTCATCGAGCTTTAAAGACCAATCCTTCCTTGACGAACAAACAACCTTCTCTAGAATGCGCTTTATCTCTCTGTTAGACACTTCCGCTTGACCATTTGTTTGCGGATGATAGGCAGTAGCTACTCGATGATTCACATTATAATGCTGCATCATAGAAGTGAACTTACGGTTGCAAAAATGTGATCCTTCATCACTTATGATTACCCGAGGCGTTCCAAACCTTGTGAAAATTTGCTTATGAAGAAAATTTAGTACTACCTTTGCATCATTTGTCGGTAAAGCTTTAACTTCGACCCATTTTGAGACATAATCGACTGCCAGCAAGATGTACTGATTATTGCACGATGAGATAAAAGGCCCCATGAAATCGATTCCCCACACATCAAAGACCTCGACTTCAAGCATCACATTTAATGGCATCTCATCCTTCCTTGACAAATTTCCCACTCTTTGGCAACGATCACACCTTAAAACAAACTGATGAGCATCCTTGAACAAAGTAGGCCAGAAAAAACCTGCTTGCAGAATACGAGCTGCCGTCTTCTCACCTCCATAGTGTCCACCATAAACCGTGGAATGGCAGTCTCGTAATATCCCCTCCGTCTCACAGAACGGGATACATCTCCTGATGATCTGATCAGCTCCCTGTCTAAACAAATATGGTTCATCCCACATATACCACTTCACCTCATGCAGAAACTTCTTCTTCTGAGCGGATGTCAAATTAAGCGGCATTATATTGCTGACAAGATAGTTTACAATATCTGCAAACCATGGTTCTTCCTCCTGAATTGCAAACAACTGCTCATCCGGAAAAGATTCATTGATTAACGTCCTATCTTGTGAAGTAGAATCGGGATTCTCCAACCTAGAGAGATGGTCAGCTACTTGATTCTCAGTACCTTTTCTATCTTTGATCTTTAACTCAAATTCCTGAAGTAAAAGCACCCAACGAATGAGTCTCGGCTTCGAATCCTTCTTAGAAACCAGATAGCGAATAGCTGCATGATCAGTGAATACTGTTACTTTCGTACCAAGCAGATAAGATCGAAATTTCTCAAAGCCAAAGACTATAGCCAAAAGCTCCTTCTCAGTAGTGGTGTAGTTCAATTGGGCCCCATTTAAAGTCTTACTCGCATAGTAGACCACATGGAAGAGATTTTTCTTGCGCTGTCCCAGAACTGCACCTACCGCATAGTCACTCGCATCACACATCATCTCAAACGGTTCTGTCCAATCTGGTGCTGTAATAACTGGTGCAGTGATCAAACTTTTCTTGAGAGTCTCGAATGCTGCCAAACATTCATCATCAAATTTGAAAGGCACATCTTTCTCAAGCAAATTACACAATGGCTTAGATATCTTTGAAAAGTCCTTGATGAATCGCCGATAAAAACCCGCATGACCAAGAAAACTACGGATTCCTTTCACAGAATTGGGTGGGGGAAGATTTTCAATGACTCCCACCTTGGCCTTGTCCACCTCCAGACCCTTGCTAGAGACCTTATGCCCAAGGATAATGCCTTCACGCACCATAAAATGACATTTCTCCCAATTAAGCACCAAATTAGTTTCCACGCATCTTTTGAGTACGGCGCGCAGATTATTCAAACATTCATCATATGAGTGTCCAAAGACGGAGAAGTCATCCATGAACACTTCGACGTTATTTCCAATCATGTCAGAGAATATAGCCATCATACATCTCTGAAAGGTGGCCGGGGCGCCACATAACCCAAACGAAACTCTACGAAAAGCAAATGTGCCAAATGGACAAGTGAAGGTAGTCTTTTCCTGATCCTCTGGTGCAATACAAATCTGATTATACCCAGAATAACCATCCAGAAGACAAAAATACTCATGTCCCGCCAATCTGTCAAGCATTTGATCAATGAATGGGAGAGGGAAGTGATCCTTCCTTGTGGCTTTGTTCAATTTTCTATAATCCATGCATACTCTCCATCCTGTAACTGTTCGGGTAGGGATGAGCTCATTCTTTTCATTTGCGACCACAGTGATACCTCCTTTCTTAGGTACACATTGCACGGGGCTCACCCACGAGCTGTCAGAAATAGGATAAATGATGCCTGCATCTAGCCATTTCAGAATTTCTTTCTTCACCACCTCCTTCATGATCGGGTTCAGTCTTCGCTGCTGTTCCACAGTTGGCTTACTACCTTCCTCTAACAGAATTTTATGCATACAATATGAAGGACTTATCCCCTTGATATCTGCTATGGTCCATCCTATACTCAAAATCCTTAAGAGCTTGTCTTCCTCACTACCTGAAAGGTCAGCTGAAATAATAACAGGTAACGTAGATGAATCACCTAAAAAAGCATACCTCAAGTGTTCAGGTAGTGGTTTTAGCTCCAAGGTAGGTGCTTCCTCTATTAATGGTTTGAGCTTCCCTTCAGCATTCGTAAGGTCAGAAGTACCAAGAGATTCAAATGGTATGTCCAGCTTTCGCTTCCAGGGAGAAGCGTTCAGATATTGTAATTGCTCGTTGCTATCTTCATCATCACTGTCAAATTCCCCCACTAAAGCCTTTTCCAATGCATCAGACATTAGCATGTGATCGAGTTCCGAAGTAACCGCAGAATCAATCACATCCACTTTTAAGCACTCCTCATCTTCTGTAGGGAATTTCATTGCCTTGAATACATTGAAGGTCACATCCTGATCTTGGACCCGCATAGTAAGTTCCCCTTTTTGCACATCTATCAAAGTACGGCCAGTAGCCAAGAAAGGCCTCCCCAAGATTATGGGAATCTTCTTATCTTCCTCAAAATCCAGAATAACAAAATCTACAGGAAAGAAGAGCTTATCCACCTTGACGAGTACATCCTCAACTATGCCCCTTGGGTAAGTAATGGAACGGTCCACCAATTGTAGCGACATGTATGTGGGTTTTGGATCAGGCAGATCCAGCTTTTTAAAGATCGACAACGGCATCAGATTAATGCTTGCTCCCAAATCACAAAGGCACTTGTCAAAAGTTAGATTGCCAATGGTGCAAGGAATGGTGAAGCTTCCTGGATCTTTCAGTTTCGGTGGTAACTTTTGTTGCAGAACAGCGCTGCATTCTTCCGTGAGAGCAACGGTTTCAAGGTCATCCAGTTTCACCTTCCTTGAAAGAATAGTCTTCATAAACTTCGCATAACTAGGCATTTGTTCCAGAGCCTCAGCGAAAGGTATATTGATGTGAAGTTTCTTGAACACCTCCAGAAACTTCCCGAACTGTCTATCCAGCTTTTGTTGCTGCAATCTCTTAGGAAAAGGTGGTGGAGGATAGAGCTGTTTCTCCCCTGTATTAGCCTCAGGCAGAGTGTGTTCAACAGTAGTCTTCCTTGGTTCCGCCGCTTTCTCCTTTTGCTTAGATTCTTCATCTCTAACTTCAGCTTCGACTTCTTTTGCCTTTTCAGCATCAGCTACTTTTCCAGACCTTAAGGTAATAGCCTTGACTTGCTCTTTAGCTTCCTTCCTGCCTGGTACTTCCGTGTCACTGGGAAGAGTGCCAGGTTGACGATTGAGCACTGCATTGGCTAATTGACCGATTTGATTTTCCAAGGTCTTGATAGAAACCGCCTGACTCTTGCACAACAGCTTAAGTTCCTCCAAATCAGCACTAGTAGGTGCAGCTGCACTTCCCTGTTGAGGATATGATTGCCTTGTAGCATACTGCTGTGGTTGCTGGAATCCAGGTGGGTTAAACTGTTTACTCACTCCTTGCTGATATGGTGGCTGAATAGCATTCTGATTATTCCCCCAGCTGAAATTTGGATGATTTCTGTTATTAGGATGATAGGTCGCTGGCACAGGCTGCTGTTGTCGTTGATAATTATTCACATACTGAACAGATTCATTGACGAGAGAACACTGATCCGTAGCATGAGAACCTGCACAGAGCTCACAAACCATAGCTATTTGATTAACTCCATACGTAGCCAAAGAATCAACCTTCATTGATAGCGCTTGGAGCTGGGCTGCAATAGCGGTGGCTGCATCAACTTCCAGAATACCTGCTACCTTACCTGACGTCATCCTATGAGTTGGGTTTTGATGCTCATTTGCGGCCATCGTCTCTATAAGATTATACGCCTCAGTATAGCTTTTAGCCCATAAGGCTCCTCCAGCTGCTGCATCGAGCATGGGCCGAGATTGGGCCCCCAAACCATTATAGAAACCAGTGATCACCATCCAATCCGGCATTCCATGATGTGGACATTTTCTCAACATTTCCTTGTAGCGTTCCCAAGCCTCGCACATAGATTCTGTAGGTTGCTGCGCAAACTGAGTAAGAGCACTCCTCATAGCAGCAGTCTTTGCCATTGGATAAAACTTCACCAGAAACTTTTGCGCAAGATCTTGCCACGTAGTGATGGACCCAGCTGGTTCAGAATGTAACCAGTCTTTAGCCTTATCCCTCAGTGAGAATGGGAAAAGCCTCAACTTGATAGCCTCATCAGTCACGCCATTATACTTAAAAGTGCTGCAGATCTCGACAAAATTCCTTATGTGCATGTTGGGGTCTTCAGTTGCCGCTCCTCCAAAAGAAACAGAATTCTGCACCATCTGAATAGTGCCCGGCTTGATTTCAAAGGTGTTAGCTTGAATAGCCGGATGAAGGATGCTTGACTGAATGTCATCAATTTTAGGCCGAGAAAAATCCATAAGAGCTGGATCAGCTTGAACAATACGATCTCCCATGTTTACTGGTTCTTTCTGCTCAGTTCCTGAATCCGAATCCTCAAAATCTAACTTCTCCGGAGTATCAAGAACTTCGTCTTTCTCCTCAGCTGTATCTAAGGTCCTCTTACGAGCACGAGAACGAGTTTGCATAAACGCTTGCTAAAGTACCTGAAACACAACCAAAAGGAGTAATTAACTACTACATCCTAATCACTGAGTCCTAATGACCAATGATGGTAAGTACATAAACTAAACAAATACGCCGAGTCCCCGGCAGCGGCGCCAAAAACTTGTTAGGGCGAAATCACGCACTAATATTCACGCAAGTATACGCGTTCGCAAGTAATATAGAATACTTTCTAGTTCGTTCCCTCAGAGACTCAGACTAAGTTTTTTTGTCTAATTAAACTCACTCACCAATGTATGATTACTTCTCAATGTTAAGATAACACTTAAAATTGTTGATTAAATATTAACTAGAATTAACTACTTAATTAACCACTTAACTAACACTTCAAGTTATCAATAATAAAACACTCATGAGATCACAACTTCATTATTACTTCCTTCTATAGCCATTGTTATTACCTTTAGCATGTGACAGTGATGATATTAATCGAATAACACGAAACTGATAAAAGCCAACTTTCATTGTACTAATACCATTCTACCAAGCATCCACAATTAAGATAGAAGTTGAATAATCATCAATTATGTTGAGTTCCTATATGTCTACAGAAATTGACAACACAACGATTTAAGCACAAGTTATTCCTTTTGATTACATAGGGAAAATAAAACTGTTAGAGTTACCCACTAATCATGCACAACGTACATGAACCTATGCTAGCATGGCAAGTTCTAAACCTCAAGATCCACCGTCGCTTCACAAGAGATTAACACCCTATCTTATATGTTCGCGACGCACATAAGACGAATACGCACAACCAATACTAGATATCATGCAATCATCACACACTAAAGTATTAAACAATTAACTAAAGAATTTCATAATAAATCCGTTGCAACCCCATGATCACAATTAGCCCATAATAGAACTTATCGCCATCATGGGTTCATATGAAATCATGATAAACAAACACAAGAAAATAATAACTAAACTAATTATATTAAAACCGAGTACGTCACAAGAGTAAATAAGTCAAAGCAAGAAAACTAGCATCCAACGTTACAACGAAACAAGAATCACAAGAATATATGCTTCCTCTTCGCTGCAGTGTGCTAAATCGGTCTTCTTCCTTATCTCCTTCGCTTCTTGCGTAAAACACAATCTAAAACATAATCTCCTTCTTATTCTCTATGAAAACGTCTTAAATCTACTTATATAATAGTCCCATAAAACTCAGATTACATAGAAGTTGGAAGCCAAACAGAAGTAGAATTCTAAAATAATTCAGCTTTTTCCCCGACCCTGCGCGGCCGCTCAGCATTTCTGCGCGGGCGCGCAAGGCTGCTGCGCGGCCGCTCAGCATTTCTGCGCGGGCGCGCAGGACCTTACTGGAAAAATTCCCGGTTTGCTCCGTTTCTTCGCCGTAATCTGCCCGTTCTCTTCCTCTCGCAATGGTGAACACATGCCAAGGCTTATTCTTGATGATTCCTCCTCCGAAATGCAACTAATACCCTGAAATGCATAAACACTAGAAAAACGCATCAAATACACAAAATACTTGATTTCAAGACACCAATTTAAGCCATTTTAAGACGTTCTAAGTGGTATAAAATGCCACTTATCAAGCACTTCCTTTGATTATCGGCTAACCCGTCGAACATCCCGACGTCAAATCAATCACAACACAATTTAAAAAAAATCCAATTGTCCAAGTCCCATCCATCAATTCAACCAACAGTGACAATTCACAATTCACATACACCAATCAAATACACTTATTAATCGCTATTATCCGTATTTTATGTTTTAATCGTATTTTATAATTTTATTCGATTAAATCATCAAATAATTTCAGTCAAATATTACAAAAGAAATATTCAGTAACCAGAAATCGAAAACTACAGCAACCCCGGCTCTCGCGCACACGCGCGGCCGAAAGAAGGAATAAGGGAAAAAACCCAGGCAACACGCAGTGAATCACCATCGCAAACAACACAAACAATCACAGACTTACACACACAGGCACAAACATATATACACATAACTGTATGCACACAGGGGCCGTGACATGCGCCACCGCCGTTGCCTTGTCGGAGAGCCGGCGGCAACAGGGCGGCGAGGACAGGAACGAAAGTAAGAGAACAAGACAAGAAAAAGGAATTACCCGGATGATTAATCGACCAGAAGAAAAGGAAGAGGGGTGAGGAAAAACGAGAGAGAGAGAGAGAGGAGAGGTTGTAGAGAGAGAGAGGTGGAATCGAGATGATAGAAGGGGGTGGTTACAGGGGTAGGTGTGTTTTTGTTTGAGTGGGTTTATTTATTTATTTATTTATTTATTTGCAACACCTATTGTGAATGCCCGCAAAAATACGAAATTTGTATCTTAACGAGCAAATCACGAATAAAAATAATTCTAAAATTTTACCCAAAATAACTTTAAAATTATCGCAATAATTAACAATTAAATAAACCAAATTTTCAAGAATTTTAAATCTTTTATAAGACGTACACTGGATCCTTATTTACAGTTAAACAAAATAACGAGCGGGTCAAATAAATCCTAAAAAAAAGATCTCCAAAATAATTTTAAAACTCCCGAAATATTTCAAACTTAATAAATTATAAATTTCGTAATTTTTGAAGAATTCTAGAATTAAATACTGATTTTAAAATTAAATGCAATCAAAAAATCATTTAAAGATTAATAAACAATAAAATATTGATTTCTAAATTTTATAAATTACTAAAAATAATAAATAACATTGTAAAGCAATAAATATGATTTTAGAGATAATCCAAATATTTATGGAAATAATTTTTGAATGAATCACCTTTAACTATAAAACAAATAACACAGCGTCACAACTAAATACACAAATGATCCTCGAACACCAACAATCACACATAATTAATAAAAATATTAACAAAAATAATATCCAGCTGACAGAACCCATATACATAGTTTATTTATTTAATAATTCGATAATTATATTTACATATCGGGTCCGAAAATAGGTTACTTAGCCACTAAGTAACTATATAACGATACAATTTAATATCAGATTTGGATAATTATCAAAACAGGGCCTCTTATAAAACACTTTATACGAAGATAATGTAATAATATCCCGTCTTTCGATAATACGGGTTTTAGTGATTTATCAAAACGTTTATCTTATTGAAAATTTTACGCCGGGACACATACGGGTCAAACCGTACTCCGAATCGAAAAAGTCAATACACGAAAAATGTCTGAAATTACTAGATTATGTTAGGAAGGAGTTTTCGGAAGAGTTTCGGGTTATAAAAACGTAAAAATGGTTGAAGTTTAACGATTTCCGCCTTTATAAAATAGTTTTATAATTACTCAGAAAATAATTAATAAATCCATAAATTATTATAAGATCATATAACAGTCCAAAAATTACCAGAAAAATATCACAATTATCTATATTTTATTCTGGACATATAATAATTAGAATACTCACAAAATATGATATATAAACATCCAAAGCATCAACTCCAGTTACCAGTTAATTCCCTAAAATTCACATAAAAATCACATACACAATTCCAAATAATTATAATAATAATATCTGAAAATATGGGATATTACAGTCGTCATGAACTTTATATTTCAACCACATTGGACTGCCTTACTCCAGATATTGGAGGACAACCATCGGTTCTGATCAGCAACGTTGATATGTTAAAACAGATGTACTGCATGAGTGATGCCCTAAAAATATTTGATTCGAGGTTGAGCACGGTGGAGCGACTTAAGACAAGAAAAGGTCGCCACCATAACCATTCTGCTCAAGCACCTGGCAAAGCCCCCATGGTCAAAAAAGATGCTCTGGTTGGCCGTGGCTGAACCGAAGCTTGGCATATGTCGATTACCTCATGGCGGTTGAATTACTTCAATGATATAACTCCGATTGTTGAGCTTGTTGATAAAGATACTAATGGACGAGAGGTTCCGCGGGTGGATAATCGGGTTGTAACTCACCCACACTGATTTGTACAGACTCTAGAGGAGCGGCTCCAGACAAAAACTTTGTCAACTAAAGAGCAACAAGGTTTTTATGCCCTGAAAGATCATTTAGGGATCCGTTTAGGAGATGATTACCTAAGATGCTATTTTTAGAATGGCAGAAATATGCCAATCGAGGAGACGTGATACCCCATGGTTCAACGCTTGTGCCCCTGAATCCTTCCGGGAATCAGGAGTGACACCGCGACTATGAGAGAGCTCCTCCTTGTGGATCAATGGATATATATGGCCAGGAATATGGTTCTGATTGCAGGAGAAGGTTTCAATGGCTTGGAAGAGACGGAAGCCGCGATAGATATCTGGATGAGAACCGGTGCACCAACTATCATGTTTATAGGGATACCCTTACCTATGACCGAGATGTGAGAGATAATCATTCGAGAGATAATGGCCGAAGGGACACTCTGACATATAATGGTGAGACTTTTCAAGGCCATGGCCGAGGGCAAGGAGATACTCATAATAAAAATCAGGGTCATAATCAAGAGATACTAGTAGTGCTAGGAGGGGATCGAACAGACATTCAAAATACTGATCATAAACCGATATCTCCGGATGGGAACCGAGCGGCACTGCCTCCGCCTCAGGCTCAGGATCCGCAACCTAATGTGCAAACCATCCCATGGTTTGGGACTTTTAATGTGGATGTTAGGTCACACACACTGTAGAGGGGGTGAATACAGTGTAAAATACAATCAAATCGAACTTTAATATCTTAAGTAACAGAAAACAAACTTTGTTGAAACAATAAACTCTGTTACAGTATGGAACTGTTACCTCTCAGTGATGAACAAATATCACGAGAGCTGCTAGGGTTACAATGAATAATCTTCTCGAATATGATAACACTTATAGTATAAACCCTATGTCTGTGTTTATATATTACACAGTTACAAGATAATCGCTAATTGATATGGAATATAATTCTGCTTCCTAAAATATATCAATCAGATATCTTTTCTTCCAAGTATTCCATTCTTCACGGAACTCCTTCTTCATGCATATCTCTTCTTATGTTTATCTCGATCTTCTTTCCTTTAATCAGCTACTGTCCTTATCTGATCGTCCTTCAGCACTTAAGTTCTGATATCCACCTTTTGATGATTATCTCCTGATAATATAAGTACTGATATCCTTAAGTCCTGACTTCCAGTATAAGTATTGATTCCCAATTAAGTACTGATTTGTCCTGTTACGTAAGATCTGAAAACTAAACATAAATTATATTAGCCATGACATTATCAAATATATCTAATAGTGGATGACCTGAAATGGCTACTTGGCCATCTGGAAGGAGGAAGGGTAACGACGACGACCGAGATTCCTTCACCATTTTCAAACAAATCATGTCATTCGAAAATTTTAAATCAATATTTTGAAGTTTTGAAGTTTTTAATTTAAATTAAATTAAAAAGTCATGTAATATTATAAAAAAAATCCGTGCATTGTACGTATAGTAATATATAATTTACAAAATGAACAAACTTAAGCTTTAATGAATAAAAAAATAGTCTCATTAACTATGAAAAAGAATTAGACCATCATTGAATTTAATTTTTATGTTAGGTCACACAACACTGTAGAATGGGGTTGAATACAGTGTTTATACAATTAAATCGATTTAATACAAGTATGTAACAAAGATCAAGTATATTGAATAAACTCTGTTACAATAAGAACTATTGTTCTCTCTCAGTGATGAACAAATATCACTAAGAGCTGCTGGGTTATAATGTATCATCTTCTCGATAATGATAACACATATAGTGTAAACCCCAAGTCTGTGTTTATATAGTACACATATACAAGATAACTTCTAATTGATATGAAATACAATTCTGTCTCCTAAAATATATCAATCGGATATCTTCTACAAGTTTTCCAGTCTTCTATCTCTTTCTATGCATATCTTCTTTTATTTTAGTCTCGATCTTCTACTGTAAATCAGCTTCCTTCCTTATATGAAAGTCTTCCTCCACTTAAGTTCTGATATGACCTTAAGTTCTGATATTAAGTTCTGACTTCCAGCAATTCCTGATTTCAGTAAGTCCTGATATGTCCTGTTTGTTAAGATCTGAAAACTAAACATGAATCATATTAGACATGACATCTCAAATATATCTAACAATCTCCCCCAACTTATAAATTATGCAAAATATACAAGTTAATAGATTTGATGATGTCAAAAACATTTAAGTACAAATGCAAATAAGAGTTTAACTAGATAAATAACTACAACTTACATTCTTTGTAGCTTTTACCAATCTCACTGAGTCAATCTGAATCCATAGTGATTCTTGACAAAGCTTGATATCAGCTTTTCTTCTTTAATCCTCAGGACTTGAGATAGTGTAGTCTTGACTTGCTTCATCTCTTCACCCTGACTTCCAATCTGATAGATTGCAGTCCTTAAAGTAGAGATATGGTTTCTCTATAAACCATCATTCAGACTTATTACCCTAGGATGAGAAGAATCTTCATTGTAGCATAAACATTTCTCATTCAGTAACACTTCAAGCTTACCAGAATCCTTCCTCATTGGAGTTTCACTTCCATAATCTTCAACAATTTTTGGAATGAATTCTGTAACTTTTGAACCAGAAATTCTTGCTTTATCTCTGATGGTCTTCAATATGAAATTTGACCATCTCCTGGTAATATCAGACTTTACCTCTAAAAGGTAATGAAAGAATTGAAGTTCTTTCAGTGATTTGTTTAGCACATCTGATTCTAACATCTGATATGTCCTTCCATCTTTCAGATTTTCCTTGACATTGTGCTTGTCATGAGCATCCAGTACCACTTGAACAGAGATAACCTTATCAAGGTGTTTCTGTGTAACATAGTCAAGAGGTTGGTCAGTTAAAAGAAATGGATCTCTAGTCAGCACTTCAACTCCTGTTTTTATCTTAGCTTCATCAAAACCTAGCCCTGCTCTGTCTCTTACTTCTCTGGATTTCAATCCAACAGTCATGAAATCAGATAAAAATTGGCTTTTCTTTGGATCTGATGATTTGATATTTTTCCATAGGGGTTTCTTTTTGTCAGCTACTTCTATCTTGTCCAAATCAACTTAAGCACTGTCAGAGGTTAATGTCTTGATGACCTTGTCAGAACTTGCTATTTCTGTTGTAGCTTGCAGTTCTTCACTCTGAACAACTTGAGCCTTGTCAGAGGTTGTCTTTGATTCTTCAGAAATCTTCCTTCTTTTCAGAGTTTGAACATCTTCATCTTCAGCAAGAATGTCATCAGTAACTTGAACCATTTTGCACACTGGTTTTATTAGAATTTGAGGAATTTTCATCTCCAGTGGCTTGATTGGCTCATCAACTTTACCCTTCCCTTTGTCTTTGGGATTAATCTCAATCTGTGATCTAGTCTTGGGCTTTTATGCCTCAATATTTGGCTTCTCCTTGATCACAATGCCTTTTTCTTAGGCCTTGGAGGTTTCTTTGCAACAGAAGCTTTTGGCTTTAGATTTTTCTTTTCAGCTTTAAATCTAGCTTCTTCCTCCTTGAGATTTTCTAAGTCCATTCCTGGATTATGCTTCAAAAATAATCTTCTAGCAATTTCCTCATCAAGTGTCTGAATCTTGGGATCTTTGTAGTAGACGGTTGTCTGCTTTCCCTTGAGCTTCAGAGTTTGCATAAACCTTTGAGAATCTTGACTTCCACCTTGTATCAGAACATCAGGCTTTGTCATTAGACTTTGCTCATCAGAACTTGATATCAGATTTTGAGTTTCAGTACTTGCTATCAGATTTTGAGTTTGAGCAGCTTCAGAACTTGTCTTTTTTTGAATAAAAGATTTGCTTGCATCGGTAATTAGTTTCCTTGAAGAAACCTTGCTGCTCTGCCCTTTACTTTGAACTTGACCTCTACCCTTGCTAAGGTTTCCCTGGTCATCAACTTCATCATCTTTCTTCTTCAGTATTTGATCATTTGAGCATTTGGACTTAACTATCTTCTCCCCCTTTTTGGCATCATCTGATAGTAGGAGTGAGAGAAGAAGTTCCACTGAAGATTGAATATCATTCAATTGAGCTTGTTGAGAAGCTTGATTAGCCAGGACCTCAGAGATTTGAGCCTGTTATTTCTCTTGAGCTTTCTCAATTGCTTCTACTTTCTCAAGTGTAGGTCTGATAATTTTTGTCTTGTCAAGCTTGATCTGCATATCTAGCTTATTAGCTGATTCTTGTAGTTTATCAACCTTTGCTTGAGTTTCAGATTGTAGACCTTGAAAGCTTTTGGTAGTTAGAGCTGTGATTTTAAGTTGAGTCTTGAAATCAGTACTAGTCATCAGATCATCAGCCTTAGCAATGTGCTCTGTCAGAACTT
The DNA here is from genome assembly GCF_009905375.1 of Apium graveolens. Lineage (NCBI taxonomy): Eukaryota > Viridiplantae > Streptophyta > Magnoliopsida > Apiales > Apiaceae > Apium > Apium graveolens. Next base: position 216,457,265 of record NC_133654.1, read on the forward strand.
TAGAGCTTGGAATGAAATCAGAATCATTCCACTTCTTGGTCCACTCTACTCCTCTATGAGTTTCATCCCAAGGTACAGGAGCATCCTGTTCAACAAATTTCTTGACAAATGTTTCCTTTCCAAGTACAGGAGCTGGAGTATGTACATAAACACTTTCTCCAGAGCTTGAAGAAGACTCATTATCCTCTGATGACACAACAGTGTGTGAGGCTATAGGAGTTTATGATTCAACTTCATCTAAATTCTGATCTTCAGGTTCTTGATCCAGAATTGGTGTAGATGGTGTCTCAGCATCAACATTTAAGATTGGAGAATTATCAGTAGATGGCTGAGCTGCTATAGATGCTTCCAAATAAAGAATAGTAGGAATGTGCAGCCTATTGATGTCAATTTCAGGACTTAAGCCTGAATCTTCAACTGTAACATCTTCATGAAGAGGAGAGACATGAGGTGTAACCACTGTATCCTGAATATTGTCTTTTGGTTCTAGAAGAGCTTCAATGATAATTTGCTCTTTTGAGATCTGAGATTCCTGACCCCCTTCCTCAGCTTCTTCAATATCTTCTGATGGAGGCTTAGCCAAATGCCTCTTAGCCCTCATTTTCTTCAATCTCCTTGCTAGTGAAGGAGTTGCTTAAGCATCAGAACTAGCAGTTCTCTTTCTCTTCAAAGTATTAGAACTTTGAGCTTCAACATTTATCTGATGGGTTGACCCTTCAGCTTTTGTATCTTTCTGAAAAACCACAAGTCACAGGTTCGGATGCATGAACCTATACTTGTTCCTCTTCACTATCAGATTCATCCCTGAGAATCATCTTTCTTCTCTTCTGTGGAGGTTGAGGAACAGACTTTGCCCTCTTAGGCTTGGAAGTTGAAGGTCTGATGGTATGTGTTGATGGTTGTTGTTGTGAGGATTGAGCTGATGGTTGAAAGTAAGTTCTGATTGTAGGTTGAGTTGGTTGAGGTTGAGAGGTGATTTGTTGTGTAGGTGCTGATGGAGGTTGGGATGGTTGGACATCAGGATATATGGAAAAATATGTGGCTGGATCAGAGTTTACTAAAAACTGTTTGACAGATTGTGGAATTTGGAGGGGTCTCAAAACAGTTTTCTTATTATCAGTAGATAATAAGTCAGTAAAGGCTCTCTTACCAAGCTTAAATGGTTCAATTAACTCACTTGCTAATTGGGGTGCATCAGAGCAACAAAAACTATAAATAAGCTGACAGAATCTAGCAAAGTAAACTGTATTTCTATCTTCTGTCATCCTATCACCGATAAAGCCTAAAATAGCATTTGCATAATCAAAATGAGTTTGATTAATGAGAGCATACCCGATTTGTTGACTGAGAATTGGGATTGCATTAAAGTTTGAACATTTTTCTGCAAAAGTTCTGGTGATGCAGTCAAAGAAGAAACTCCATTCCCTCCTTATATTGGGTCTCTTCAACTGTACCAGCTTTGCCAAGGTCTTCTCATAGCCCAGAGTTGCCATTAGCTGTTGAAGAGCTGGCTCCTCAACTGTTGAATATGTGTAATTTTCTGGCAGAAGGAGTGCTTGTCGAACTGTGGCCAAAGTAACTAAATTCTCATCCTTCCATGTTAAAAAGATAATACTTGGGGACCCATGAGCACCACCATCATCATACATGCCACTTCTCCAAAACTCCAACACTTGAGTTCCAGAGATGGCTTCTAGTTTGGTCAAAGCATACCCAATCTCAGAGTTAGCAAGGAAATCCTGAATAAAGTGAAGTTCTGATGGAGCTTCACCCTTGCTAAGAATAGCCAAGTAATTGTTGGGAACAAACTTGGCCCCATTGAAAACAATATCTTTTGGTGCCATTTCTGTGAAAAAATCAAATGAGAAAAAAAATGTGTGCAAGGTGTTTGATAAAATGCCTGTATGAAAAACAGCTTCAGAGAATATTAGTGGGTGAGAGAAAATAAGAGAGATGAGAGAATAAGAAAAGTAGGTAAAAGATTAAAAAATCTTTTAACTCTCTTATTTATACAGCCCATGTGATAATAGTTACATTTTTGAAGCATGTCAGACAATTTACATTTGGAAACATGTGAACAGTCAGTAAAAAGTTAAAGCAGGGGTTAGTGGGCACGAGAACTAAGAAGTAATTAATGTGCACATGCAGTTTTTCAAGGAAAACACGCTTCCCACTTACTCAATGATTATGACTGTTTTTATCTCACCTAATTATATTCTGATTAAATATGACCGTTTTAGTATTTACCACAAATAAGTCAAGTAAATAAATAATGCCACGTAAGCATCAGAGTTTCCATCAGGATTTAATATCAGAATTTGACTTTTTTCAGATTTTAACAGTCATCTGAACATGGCTTCTTGTAAGTCATATGTCATAGGCCTATTTGTATATTCGAGGATTCAACTCAACTCAAATAAGAATATAATACGTAAATAGTGGATCGACCGTCAGAGAGATCTCGCAAAGTAATATCTGTCAAAGGATTCAGAAACAAGGTTCATCTACAGACTCGAGGAGTTAATTCACTGGAAGAAGTTCAAGAAGTTGATCATGCCTCAGTGATATAAATCAAGATCGTGGATTTAATCAAGTGACAGAGATCTCGTCAGAGTATCATTAATTACAAGGATTTAATCTGAAGAAAATCAAAGTGTCAAAGTCAAGACATGAAGAAACGTCACGGAAGTTAGTCACTCATGAACCAGACAGTACATCGAGTGTCAACATTGAAGTGGTGGAATTGATTCATAATTTTCAGTGATTTTCAGAAGATCTGTAGAAGGATGGGTGCTGTTGAAGACTAGAATTAATTCTCTATTAATTAATTAAGTCATCTAATTTAATTAAGAAAATAAATTATATCTGCGAAGAATAATTTATTTATTAATTGAATTAATTGATTAATTAATTCTGAATTAATTTTAGGAATTTTCAGAATTTAAATTGGATTAAAATCTGTATTAAATCAACAAGACAATTGAAAATGAACTAGCATGACAATCAGGATTGTCATACCGATTGTCATGCTAGGCCATTTTCAATAGTCTCACCGAAAGTTACACTAGGAGAAGGATTGTCTTGCTAGTTCATTCTGATTGTCATGCTAGTTCATTCTGATTGTCATGCTAGTTCATTCAGATTGTCTTGCTAGTTCAATCCATTGTCCTACCGAAAGTCTTGCCAGCTATAGGATTGTCATGCCAATTCAATTCTATTCGGTTGTTGATTAAAAAGAAGCAGAGAAGCAGCAACTCAATAATCCAGAACACAGAAGTCAAGAACAAAGCAGAAAAGAAAAACAAGAAGAAATATTTCATCTTTTCATCTGCATACTTCAAGATTAAATTTCTAGATTGTAAAGTTAAATCCAATCCACTAGAAATCTTTATCTTGCTCTTGTGTAACAATCTAGCGGATCAAAATCCCTAGAACTTAATCTCAAATCGCGTTTAGCATTTGATTCTAATTATTGCAAAAATAGAAAAAGTTCATGTCGAATTTATTCTAGATTTGTGATAATTGATTTGAGATTAATACCTTGTAATCGATACAGTTGTTGTAACACCTTTCAAGTTTAATAATATTTTTATTTAACTTGAATTTTGTTTCACATTTTTTATTCCGCATTTATTCGATTATTTGGTACTGTTTGTATTCAACCCCCCCCTTCTACAAACAAATTGGGACCTAACAATTGGTATCAGAGCCTTCTGATTAACGAACAAATCAAGATCCTAGACTTTTGTGATTTTTCAACTCCTTGAATTTTTATTTATTCAAAAATTCATAATGACTTCACATAAAGTTGGAACCGTTAAAATTCCACAATTTGATAAAGATTATTATATCATGTGGAAGAAGAAGATGCTATTATTTTTACAAGTTGCAAATCCCAAATATTCAAACTTGTTAAAGAAGGGTATAAAAACTCCGATGGTTATTGAACCGGAGGTAATAATAGATGGTGTGGTGACTACTGAAGCTAGAACCTATCCAAAAGAGCCTGAAGATTTTACTCCTGCTGAGAAGGAAGAAGCCTCCTTGGATGCCAGCCTTCAATTAATATTAATTGATTCCCTTGATCCCTTGATGAACAGACATGTGATGAACTGTAAAAATTCCAAACACATGTGGGAAACTATTGAGGTGATTAATGAAGGCACAGAGGAAGTAAAGGAGAACAAGTTGGAAATCCTAACCTCTGAATATGAACATTTCAAATCAAATCCAGGAGATGGAATTACTGAAGTGTTTGAGAGGTACAATGCGTTGATCAACAACCTGAACATCAATGGAAAGTATTATTCAATCAGGGAGGTCAACAAAAAGTTCCTTTTAACACTGCCAGCTCATCTTGAACATAGAATCACTGCCATTAGAGAAGCTAGAGATCTGAGTGAGATTTCTTTGGACAGGCTCTATGGAGTGTTAAAAACCTATGAGTTGGAGCAGATTCAACAGAAGGAAGTCTACGGGAAGGATATAATGGTCAGCACATCTACTGCACTTGTAGCTGAAGGTCAACAACAACAACAATCTCAACAGTTAGAAAGAATGGTACAGTTTTCCAAGGGTGAGGAAAATGAGTTAGTAGCAGAATATGATCCTCCTACTACAAATCAATCAAGTGATGATTTTTATTCCTTGGAAGAACTGGAGAAATTGGAAGATGAATCAATGGCCCAAATTGTCAAGAGATTCTCCCATGTCAGATTCAGGAGGAATCCCAAGCTTAAGTACAAGTCCAACTACAACAAATTCCAGAAAGGTGGATCTTCATCCTCTAACACCAGCAGTGGTGGGTACAAAACAGGGATGGTTGATCGAAGCACCATTAGATGCTATAACTGTAATGAGTTGGAACACTTTGCCACAGAATGTAGGAAGCCAAAGCAAGTAAGAAAGAACTCTGAAAGGGCTTATCTGGCAAAGGGAAGAAGCTGGGATGATACTGACAGTGAAGATGAAGATGAAGGAAATCTTGCTCTTATGGCTATTGATGGAAAAGCTTCATCGTCAAGAATAGAGGTAAAACTTTCTGATGCTGAAATGGTTTATCATCTAAGAGGTAACTTAGATTGTGCACGTCGTGATAATGAACTGTTAAGTTTAAAGATCACAGACCTTGAGAAAGAGGTCAATGAATTAAGACTTATGCATATTAATCAAGACAAATTAAAAGAACAGGTATCTTTTCTAGAGAATAGAGTTGACTGTTATAGAAAACTCGAAACTATTCTCAAAGACAAGATCACCGGTCTTGAGACTAAGGTTAGAGCCTACTTCAATTCTTGTTCGAAGGCTAAAGAGTTCTACAGTAAGCAAGCTGTTAATCAAACATCTGGAATAGGATATGATTACAATGCTGCTATTGGAGAATTAGGCATAAACTCCCCTCCTCATGTCTGTGCTAAAGGGAGGGAAGTACCACATGTGCTTAAGGGTGTTGATGAACCCCTCTATAAAGCATCAATTGCTGAACCATTTGATGCGACCTCTTCTGTTATTCAAGAAGAAATACGTGCTGAGGATCATGCTTATGAGAAGATTGTTTCCAAGTCAAGTGAGTCGAAAGTTCCAGTCAAAGTTGTGAAAGCAACTGAGACTAACTCAGACACACATGAGTTGGATAACAATAATGCCATGTCTACCATGCATAAATTACCTGCTGTTAATCACTCTCATAAAGCATGTGGTGTTGCTAATTGTATGTCTTGTTCTTTTAATATGATGTATGCTTATTTTAATGGTAAGCATGTGTCTAATGATAAGACTACTCCTCGTCAGCATGTGAATAACAAGAAGCATGATAGGTCTAAGACTGCCAGTCCTTCTAAGGCTAGAAAGGAGACATTTGTGCCTAAGCTTAAACAGAAATTTGTTAAGGCTGTTTACAAGGTCAAATGTTCATACATTGAGAAAGTTGAGACAATTAAAATTAAAAATGTTGTTTTTCCTGACAAAGGACAATTCTACAAGTATGTCGGGCCCAACCAAGTTTGGGTTCCGAAGAAGGTCTAATCCATTTGTAGTGCAGGGCATTAAACAGGTGTAACCGGTAGTGTGGATTCTTGACAGTGGATCATCAAGACATATGACCGGAGATAGAGCCCTGCTATCAAATGTGGATTGAGAAAGCTGGCCCCCTGGTTACCTTTGGAGATAACAACAAAGGTTTATCTGAGGGATATGGCTGTTTACAAGCTGGGAATGTTATCATTGTAATTTTGTATATTGTGCTAGGTTATTATCAGGAAGCAGTATCTAACATATAGCACCAGTGACGAGACTTGAGAATATTATGACATATCAGACACCTGCTGCACATTACACTTGGAATTGTACTCTGGTAAGATGTGTACAAGTGTACTCCTGGTTGGTAAGTCAAAAGAGGAAGTCAATGCACCACAGTTCATGGACTTTGCAGCTGCAGATCTATTGGACTATGCAATTTCTTCTTCACAATCTCACTTTAGGTTGGTATGAACTAGTATACTGCTCAAGCAATCGTCAAGGACATGGTATGGCACTCTAACAGAAGTTGTAATTTTATATGAACTAGTAGAGTCGTCATATTTATAACTATTTTATCACTAAGCACAATCATATTGTTTTATATGTGCAGTGGTATATTGTTTATGCAACATAACAATTAGTATCTAAAGTACTTGACAAGTATCGGTCAATGATATGTTGTTAACATTATGTTGCAGATATTTGTAAGCTTTTGACATGAATGAGAATTACTTAGACTTTACCCTAAGTAATCAATGTTTTATCAAAAACTCATTCATATTGAAAAAAAAAACAAACTTCTTTCTACATTAGTGATTTCTTATTTCATATAAAATCCTTTGAAATCACTATTGTAAATCATTTTCTCTCTATTACCATATGTTCTGTGTTACAGGTTCAGTCTCCAATGACTTTCTTTCATTGACAGTCATGAGGTTGAAAACCCACAACATCTATCCCAGACTGTAAAGACAAACACAAAAACAGAACCAACCAACACTCTCTTACCACTAAATGTAGTATGAATGAGCGTGAGGGAGATAGTGCCTTAGTGCACCACATAAGGAAGGTTCTGTAGTCAACCCAGTAGCTCTGTCTCCTACATAGATGAGTAGCATTTAAACCGAGACAACTGCTAGCCCCCATACATCTTCTCAAAAAGATGTAATGGCTGAAAAGGCATAAAAACAGTTACTAGATTCATTCTCTCAACAGGGTGCGTCTATTGAATTTTGCCTGTCGGTCAAGGCATCCGATGTAGTGTCACCACTTCAAATATAAACAATTCTTGATGTACAAGGAAAGTTTACACACACAAAGGATGAGTTGACGGAAACAAGAGTTTCGACCATTTTAAGGTCAGATTCGATTGTTCAAGGTTCGTTAGTGGACCAATTACCTTTACAGGTGTTAGGAGAGGATACTGATCCAAAAGCCATATGTCAGTGGTCAGTGTCTACCTCCCCAGGCTTAAATCCCCTGGATGCATCTGCGGATAGTGGATCTGACATAGGTGCAGATCGGCAACTTGTTGACAATGATTCAGATATTACCTGATAAGTCACAAGGAAATGTCTTCACAGACATTAGAAGGGAACTTTGATCTTTATGCTAAATTCGTTGGATCATTGTTTACCTTCCCAGAATTCAAATCTGGAACCCTAAAAGGGAAACTAGCAACTTGTAGATTATGACTCAGATTCATCTGACGAGTTTAATAAGGATGGGGATTTGCGAACTCCCATTGCACCACCTGTGACCTCCTTAAGGATGGCTAAGGTAATTTTCCTTGCAGGTACAGCTGGATTATGGAGCTATGAGAGAAGAGTGATACACTTGTGAGAATGAGTGTAAACACGAGTGGAGAGAAGAGTGAAACACATGTGAGTTACACTAAACAGAATCACACACTCACAGTGAGGTAGAAAGAGAAACTACTTGTTATTTCTTTTCCAACCAAGTGAAATATGAGAACTCCTTCAGACGATGGCATACATTCCTTCTTTAAGGGGGAGATAAAAGCTTAAGTAATAGTTTGGAGGATTCCTCAACTAAGGGGGAGAAATAGCAGGGAGTAAGAAAAAGATCCTACATGTACACTACACCACACCATTGTTGTTTGTAACTACGGATCCTATTGTACGGGAGAGGTGGTAAACACAAGGTGATTTTCTAGTAAGGGAAGAAGCTGTTTTCAAAAGGGGAGTACCATTGGTTTTTATCTGCGGATCCTATTGTACGGGAGAGGTGGTAAACGAAGGTGATCTTCTTTAATCAGTTGATTCTCATAGGGGGAGAAGCAAGAGAGATATGGGCTTCTCAACAGGAAATGTGGTTGTACAAATGAAGATGAAACTACTTGAAGATATGTTCAGTCTAGAGGAACATCTACTTGGAATCTGGAAAATGTTAAATCTAGTCCAGAACTTTTCTACTATTTACTTTGCATTTCTGTTTATATCTTTTTCTTATTTGTTAGTTGAGTTATCCTCTAGGTATTTGTGTGTTATTGTCTAACAAACAAATAGGGGGAGATTGTAAGTCATATGTCATAGGCCTATTTGTATATTCGAGGATTCAACTCAACTCAAATAAGAATATAATAAGTAAATAGTGGATCGACCGTCAGAGAGATCTCGCAAAGTAATATCTGTCAAAGGATTCAGAAACAAGGTTCATCTACAGACTCGAGGAGTTAATTCACTGGAAGAAGTTCAAGAAGTTGATCATGCCTCAGTGATATAAATCAAGATCGTGGATTTAATCAAGTGACAGAGATCTCATCAGAGTATCATTAATTACAAGGATTTAATCTGAAGAAAATCAAAGTGTCAAAGTCAAGACATGAAGAAACGTCACGGAAGTTAGTCACTCATGAACCAGACAGTACATCGAGTGTCAACATTGAAGTGGTGGAATTGATTCATAATTTTCAGTGATTTTCAGAAGATCTGCAGAAGGATGGGTGCTGTTGAAGACTAGAATTAATTCTCTATTAATTAATTAAGTCATCTAATTTAATTAAGAAAATAAATTATATCTGCGAAGAATAATTTATTTATTAATTGAATTAATTGATTAATTAATTCTGAATTAATTTTAGGAATTTTCAGAATTTAAATTGGATTAAAATCTGCATTAAATCAGCAAGACAATTGAAAATTAACTAGCATGACAATCAGGATTGTCATACCGATTGTCATGCTAGGCCATTTTCAATAGTCTCACCGAAAGTTACACTAGGAGAAGGATTGTCTTGCTAGTTCATTCTGATTGTCATGCTAGTTCATTCTGATTGTCATGCTAGTTCATTCAGATTGTCTTGCTAGTTCAATCCATTGTCCTACCGAAAGTCTTGCCAGCTATAGGATTGTCATGCCAATTCAATTCTATTCGGTTGTTGATTAAAAAGAAGCAGAGAAGCAGCAACTCAATAATCCAGAACACAGAAGTCAAGAACAAAGCAGAAAAGAAAAACAAGAAGAAATATTTCATCTTTTCATCTGCATACTTCAAGATTAAATTTCTAGATTGTAAAGTTAAATCCAATCCACTAGAAATCTTTATCTTGCTCTTGTGTAACAATCTAGCGGATCAAAATCCCTAGAACTTAATCTCAAATCGCGTTTAGCATTTGATTCTAATTATTGCAAAAATAGAAAAAGTTCATGTCGAATTTATTCTAGATTTGTGATAATTGATTTGAGATTAATACCTTGTAATCGATACAGTTGTTGTAACACCTTTCAAGTTTAATAATATTTTTATTTAACTTGAATTTTGTTTCACATTTTTTATTCCGCATTTATTCGATTATTTGGTACTGTTTGTATTCAACCCCCCCTTCTACAAACAAATTGGGACCTAACACTTCTGTACTCAAAAAGTGAATGTTTGTATCTGTGATTCTTCATACAAATACTGACTTGTTTCTTTAGAGTTTAATCATCAGAACTTCCATCAGAACTTGTCCTCAGAATTTATGCATATGACACTTAACTGTTTATCTGAAACAACTTGATCACCACAGTAATTTTCATCATTCACATGGAGTGAGAGTGTGTGCTTTTGCAAAAATATCGGATAAAGATTAAAGTCTGATATACTTCAGTACATCTTACAAATAAGGCATAACTAAGGAACGTGCTTAAAATCTGTCATTAATAATGAAGTCTACTATAGGATAAATTGGTGCATGAGTCCACCTCAACTGTTTGTGCTCATTTTATGCATCTTTTAGAATTCTTTTTCACAGTGGCTTCTCAGTGTAAATGAGTCACAACTGCTATCAGAATTTATGCTATTATCAGAGTATTTCTCCAGTAATCAGAGAATGTGAAAAGTCACCAAGAAAAATTTATTTGCTTTTCTAATGCATATAACTTAATACCAGCAATGCACTTGGGTCTTCCCTTCCACATATTTACTCTAGATCTCAAAAGAGTACTTGATTTTAATTTTCTTTTCTTTTCTTCAGATAAGTGAGGCTTATCAGCATTTAGTTTATCCTTAAGATTTACTAACATCAGAATTTGACAGATAAGAAGGAAGAATCTAGTTTGTGACTTAGTAATAAGATACACAAAGTAAATTTGACTAAGCTCAAAATTAGAATTTGCTTGTGTTAATGAATTTCCACATAAACAACTAATTCAAACATGAGATTTCTAGTATGTTAAAGACTATTAGGTCAGCATCTAGCACATCAGTCCTCATTGGATTGAATAGTCACTGAACATTCAAATCTTCATCAGAGTATATTGATCCACATCAGATAACAATCAGAATTTAATGTATTACAATTTAAGCACATATTACATGAAGATAAGACAATCTGTAAACACTGATCATAAAGTCTGATGCATGAGAACAAAAACTAAGCAGATTTAGTGAAAGAACCTAAAACCATTCCAAGTTCATTTACCAGTCTTGTAAAAGTAGCTTCACATAGTGGTTTTGTGAAGATATCTGCTAGTTGTTGATCTGTTGGAACAAAATGCAATTCCACTGTACCTTCCATCACATGTTCCCTTATGAAATGGTACCTAATGCTGACGTGCTTTGTCATTGAGTGTTGAACTGGATTACCTGTCATAGCAATAGCACTTTGATTATCACAGTAAATAGGTATTTTAGAAAATTCTAACCCATAGTCCAGTAACTGATTCTTCATCCAAAGAATCTGTGCACAACAGCTTCCTACAGCAATATATTCTACTTCTGCAGTTGATGTGGAAATTGATTTCTGTTTCTTGCTAAACCAAGAAACCAATCTGCCTCCAAGAAATTGGCAGCTTCCACTAGTGCTTTTCCTGTCTATTTTTTATCCTGCAAAATCTGCATCTGAGTAACCTATTAGTTTAAAGTCTGATTCTCTAGGATACCACAATCCTAGATCAGCTGTACCCTTGAGGTACTTGAAATTTTTTTTCACAGCTATTAAATGAGGTTCTCTTAGATCAGCTTGAAATCTTGCACAAAGACAGGTAGCATACATGATATTAGGTCTACTAGCAGTTAAATAGAGTAAAGAGCCAATCATACCTCTGTAGTTAGTAATATCTACTAATGAACCAGTATCTTTATCTAACTTGGTTGCAGTGGCCATGGGAGTGGATGCAGTTGAACAGTCTTGTATTCCAAATTTCTTCAGTAAATTTCTGGTATACTTGTATTGATTGATAAAAGTACCTTCTTCATTTTTCTTGACTTGAAGTCCCAGAAAATAGCTAAGTTCTCCCATCATACTCATTTGATATCTTGACTGTATTAGCTTTGCAAACCTTTCACAAAGTTTGGCATTTGTAGAACCAAATATGATATCATCAACATATATCTGTACCAAAAGTAAGTCCTTTCCATGGTTAAGGTAGAACAGTGTTTTGTCAATTGTACCTCTGTGAAATCCATTTTCCAGAAGGAATTGAGCTAAAGTCTCATACCATGCCCTTGGAGCTTGCTTAAGGCCATAAAGTGCTTTGTCTAATCTGTAGACATAATTTGGAAATTTTGAATCTCCAAATCCTAGAGGTTGTTCAATATATACCTTTTCTTCCAATTCTCCATTGAGAAAATCACTTTTCACATCCATTTGAAAGACTTTAAACTTTTTGTGAGCAGCATAAGCCAAAATGATTCCTATGGCTTCAAATCTAGCAATTGGTGCAAATGTTTCATCATAATCAATACCCTCATGTTGAGAGTAACCCTTAGCAACCAGCCTTGGTTTGTTCCTTGTAATTATGCCATCACTGTCAGTTTTGTTTCTGAAACCCATTTTGTGCCAACTATAGATCTGTTCTTTAGTCTAGGCACTAGGGTCCAGACTTTATTTCTTTCAAATTCATTCAACTCTTCCTGCATTTCTTGTACCCAATCAGCATCTTAAAGAGCTTCTTCCACTTTCTTTGGTTTAGTCTGAGATAGAAAAGAATGATAGAGACATTCATTTGATGTTACATTTCTAGTTCTGACATCTGCTTCAGGATCTCCAATTATCAAGTCAGGTGTATGTGATTTAGTCCACTTCCTTGCAGATGGAAGTTGTTCTCTAGAACTGGATCCTCCCCCATGATCCATGCTGTTTTCATCAGCATTTTCTGATGCCCCCTGTAGTTATGCTCTCTGAAACTTCAGAATTTGAGTTGGATCCATCAGGATTTGAAGTATCAGAGTTTCCAGAATTATCAGAACTTGGCTCATCAGATCTTGATGAATCATAACTTGAAGAGCTAGTGACAGGTTCTGTTGCTTCTTGAGAGACTTGAGTTGTGGTAGGATCTTCAAATTGCCCCCCCTGGACAGGTGCATTTTCTCTTGGAGTAGTTACCACAGTTTCAATGACATCAGAATTTAACCCGTCGGAACTTACAGGATCAGGATTTAAGCCATCAGAATTTGTAGAATCGGAACTTAAATCTTCATTTTCAAATCTCAGCTGATCATGATCATTGAAATCTTCAAGTCTAGTAATCTTCTTATCATCAAAAGATACATTGATAGATTCCATGACAACCCTTGTTCTCAAATTATATACTCTGAAGGCTTTTGTGGAAAGTGGATATCCAACAAAAATTCCTTCATCAGCTTTTAGATCAAATTTTGACAGCTGTTCAGTATGAGTCTTAAGAACAAAACACTTACATCCAAATACATGAAAGTATTTCAGATTTGGCTTCTTTTTCTTCACCATCTCATATGGTGTTTTCCCATGCTTGTTGATCAGAGTTGAATTCTGAGTAAAACAAGCAGTATGCACAGCTTCTGCCCAAAAGTAAGTTGGTAGCTTTGCTTCATCAAGCATAGTTCGTGCAACTTCAATAAGAGTCTTGTTCTTTCTTTCTACAACTCCATTTTGCTGTGGAGTTCCAAGTGCAGAAATTCCTGTTTGATTCCATGCTCTTTGTAGAACTCTTCCATGATTGAATTCTTGAACTCAGTGCCATTATCACTTCTTATTATTTTAACAGAATCCTTGAACAATTTATCCAGCTGTTTGACATTATCAGTTAGAGTAGATGCAGTTTCATTCTTCTTGTGCAAGAAATACACCCAAGTGTATCTTGTGAACTCATCCACTATAACCATAGCATATTTCTTCTTTGTAATAGGCATGACATTGACTAGAACAAATAGATCAACATGCAGTAGATGATAAGTCTCAAGAATTGAAGATTCAGTTTTGCTCTTGAATGAAGACTTTCTTTGTTTTTCCTTTTGACATGAATCACAAAGGCCATCAGGAGCAAATACTGACTTTGGCAGTCCTCTCACAAGATCTTTCTTTACTAGTTCATTTATGTTGTTGAAGTTTAAGTGAGAGAGTCTTTTGTGCCAATTCCAGCTTTCTTCAATTGATGCTCTACTCAACAGACAAATTGCTAGAACCATCAGAACTTGTTAAAGTCTGGCTTCATAAATGTTACCATGCCTGTAACCTTTCAGAATCACTTTGCCTGTAGAATTGCTTACAACTTCACAGTGTTCTTCAAAGAAATCCACATGATAACCTCTGTCACAGATTTGACTCACACTTAGCAGATTGTGTTTAAGTCCTGAGACAAGAGCTACTGATTCAATGATGACATTCCCAAGATTGATATTGCCATATCCCAGAGTTTTTCCCATATTGCCATCTCCATAAGAAACTCCTGGGCCAACTTTCTCCATAAAGTCTGATAGCAGGGCTTTATTTCCAGTCATATGTCCTGAACATCCACTGTTCAGAACTAGGATGTTTTTCCTGTTGCCCTGCAATCACAAAGACCACTAATGGTTAGTTTTAAGGACCCAGACTTGCTTGGATCCTTTGGCCTTTTTAAGTTTGTTAGCATTTGTAGCGGATTTAGTTTCAAAGTTTATGCTAACATGTTGTTTATCAGGATTTATATCAGACTTTGCATCAGACTTTACACTAGAAGGAATAATACTAACTTTCTTCAAAGAAGGTTTTATTTGATAATAATCATAGTACAAACTATGATATTCCTTACAAGTATAAATGCAATGCCATAAACTACCAAAATGAAAACAAGGATTTTGTGGCTTAAACCTAACAGACTGACTCTTAACTCCTGATTTAGGAGGTAAAGAGTTTATATCTTTATTTTTCCTGCAAAAAGAAGCAAGATGGTTAGAGTTTCCACAGTTATAACATTTCTTTCTAGGAGCATTAGGAACATGCATATAATTATTGCTTTTATTCACACCTGCCTTTCCATTCCTATTTTTCCTAGCTTCCTTTACCTTGTTGACATTCCTAATCTCTTTCAGCTTATGCTTAAGCTGCTTCTTGGTCATTAAGTCTATGTTTACTTCAGCTGCTTTATCCTGTTTTAATTTGTCAGAAGTTGACTTATCTTTAACTTCTGTCCTAGACTCTTTTATCTTTTCAGAATCAGACTCTATAGTTTTGCTACAAACTTAACAAGATTTACCTTTGGCTTGGCAGTCTATTTAACAATAATTGGCTCAATTTGTTCAGTTCATTTTTCACTTTTATCATCTCTATAACCTAAGCCCTCTTTCCAGTTTCCACTACTTAATAAATTTTGAGTTGTTCTGCCAGAGTTAGTCCAAGTTCTGATAATATCTCTTTCCTTTTCTAACTCAGTTTTTAGAGATTCATTCAATTTTAACTAACTGTTAAAACAGATATTGGAGGACAACCATCGGTTCTGATCAGCAACGTTGATATGTTAAAACAGTTGTACTGCATGAGTGATGCCCTAAATAGATTTGATTCGAGGTTGAGCACGGTGGAGCGACTTAAGACAAGAAAATGTTGCCGCCATAACCATTCTGCTCATGCACTTGGCAAATCCCCCATGGTAAAAAAAGATGCTCTGGTTGGCCGTGGGCGAACCGAAGCCGGGCATGTGCCGATTACCCCATGGCGGTTGAATTACTTTAACGATATAACTCCGATTGTTGAGCTTGTTGATAAAGATACTGATGGACGAGAGGTTCCGTGGGTGAATAATCGGGTGGTAACTCACCCACACTGATTTGTACAGACTCTGGAGGAGCGGCGCCAGAAAAAAACTTTGCCAAGTAATGAGCAACAAGGTTTTTTTGCCCTGAAAGATCGTTTAGGGATCCGTTTGGGAGATGATGACCTAAGATGCTACTTTTAGAATGGCAGAAAGATGCCAATCGAGGAGACGTGATACCCCATGGTTCAACGCGTGAGCCCCTGAATCCTTCCGGGAATCAGGAGTGGCATCGCGACCATGAGAGAGCTCCTCCTTGTGGATCAATGGATATATATGGCCAGGAATATGGGACTGATTGCAGGAGAAGGTTTCAATGGCGTGAAAAAGGTGGAAGCCGTGATAGATATCTGGATGAGAACCGGTGTACCAACTATCATATTTATAGAGATACCTGTACCTATGACCGAGATGGGAGAGATAATCGTTCGAGAGATAATGGCCGAAGGGACACTCTGACATATAATGGTGAGAGTTTTCAGGGTCATGGCCGGGGGCAAGGAGATACTCATGATAAAAATCAGAGTCATAATCAAGAGATAATAGTAGTGCTAGGAGGGGATCAAACAGATATTCAAAATACTAATCTTAAACCGATATCTCCGTATGGGAACCAAGCGACACCGCCTCCACCTCAGCCTTAGGATCCGCAACCTAATGTGCAAACCATCCCGAGGTTTGGGACTTTTAATGTGGATGACCTGAAATGGCTACCTGGCCATCTGGAAGGAGGAAGGGTAATGGCGACGGCCGAGATTCCTTCACCATTTTCCATGGCGGTAAGAGAAGATCAGTTACTAGATGGATATCGTAACACAACTAGTAACCTACGATTTTATGGAAGTTCGGATCCAGTTAAATTTTTAGGAAAGTTTAATGTAGTGATGAATGGTTATCTAGTTTCAGACTTGGCCAGATGTAGACTCGTGGCGGCAACCTTTAGGGAAAGTGCTCAACAGTGGTTCCAAAAGCTTAGACCTGGAGTAATCACTTCTTGGGACCAAATGAAATCTTTACTCCTGACAAAATTCCAAGCGGCTGTGAGGTATGCTCCTCCAGTCACAACCTTGGCCAATGTCAAACAACGGGAGAATGATATCTTGACATCCTACTTTAAAAGGTTCAATGCCGAATCAACTTGCATGAGTTGCACCTTGGACGAAGCTCTGAAAAGTTTCTTAATAGCTGAGTTGAGAGTAGGATCATATTTATGGAAGCATTTGCAGGGAAAAGATCCAGCTACTATGGCGGATGTCTTGGCCCAAGCGAAATATTTTAAAGCCGTGGAACAATCTCTAGAGAAAGTTCGCCCTGTCTCTCAAGTAAAAAGGTAAAACAAGGAAAAGGGACAGATCCCCAAGTCCTAGATATCGAAGAGATATTCGGAGTCCGAACTGAGTGAATGTCACTACCATGCGAAGGTAATGGATTCCTCCCTCAAGTTATGATAGTTGAACTAGTTAGTATACCCCTTTGGCAGCCTCGGTTGAGCATATCTTTGAGATAAATAAAAATAAAGGACTTTTCAGAAAGCCGAAGGCTCTGTCATCCTGGTAGAGTAAGGATAAAAAGAGGTATTGTGAATATCATGAATCTTCTGGACATAATACTCATGAATGCCACCAATTGAAAGATGAAATTGAAGCTTTAATTAGAGAAGGCTACCTAGGAGAATGGGTGTTTAAGAAAGTGAGAAGACACAAGAATGGTTCCAACAAAATGAAGGAGGAAGGAGGATGCTCTCCTCATGGGTCGAACATCTAAGTTCTGGAGGAGAATAAATTTTTCAGGGATGGAAGCATTCAGATGATATTCGGAGGAGATCCTGGCATGGAGTGCAGCAACCGAGCTTTAGCAAGATATGAAAGGGAGGCCCGGTACATGCCCCTAACCGACATTCATAGCTTGGAAACTCAGCCACCGAAGGTTTTCAAAGGGCAATCTATGGATATCACCTTCATAAAAGCGGATGCAAGGTGGGGCATCATCCTCACAATGACGCTTTAGTTATTTTCCTCTAGATTGGGACTAAGAATATCTACAGAGCCTTCATGGTTAATGGGAGTTCAGCAAACATCATCTACTACAACACTTATAGGAAAATGGGTTTGCCCCACCGGGATATGTCAGGAGAAGATGCTTGGGTTTATGGATTTTCTGGAGAGGGCGTCAGAGTCATGGGTTCGACTCAGTTACCATGCACTCTAGGAGAAATTCCCCTTTCTGTAATAAAGATGCTTGAGTCAAAGTCCTAAATCAGGATTCCTCTCATAATGTGTTGCTAGGACGACCTTTTTTAAGGGAGATGAGGGTCATCACTTCTATTTACCACTTGACAATCAAATTTCTTACCCCGAACGGAGTTGGAAGTATAAAAGGTTTTCAGTATGATTCTTGAGAGTTCTTTTGCCAAGCTATGAGGGGTTTTCGATGGAAAGATGTTGAAGTCAGAAATACCTCATCCGACGAGCCAGAAGATATGATTGAACAACCGAGCGAAGAAATTCATGTCCACTACTATATTGAGTATGAAGATAAATACTCCGAAAATCCAACCTCAGTAACACCGCTCTTAGAAAATGCTCCAAGAATTGAATTCTTAGAAGAAGAAAAAGAAAAACTCCCAGAAAATGACATAATCCAAGGAAATTTCCATGGGGAACAGCTTGAAGGGAGAGCTGAAGTTTTGAAAAGTTTGGGACAAATTTTGTGCAAGGTAGATGCCCCCTCATGAGGGCGTGCCCTTAACACAACCATCTTCAGGAGAAGTTGATGCTCCTCTAACACAGGGCGCGCGCCTTCTCGAGTGAATATGAAAAATAATCAAAAAATTGATTTGGATCAATGAATTCCATTGCCCACAGAAAAAATGGAGTCAATTGAAGATACTATTTCCATCCAAGCCGATGAGAAGGATCCAAGTAAGATTTTGAAAATTGGTTCTCAACTAAAACCAATATTGAGGGAAGAAATCTCGAAGTTTCTCTTGGAGAACCTTGATATATTTGCGTGGAACCACTCAGATATGGTTGGAATCGATCTGAAGGTCATGTGTCATCGACTCAACATCAACTTCAAATACAAAGGAGTCTGATAAAAGCACAGGGCAGTAAGTGGAGAAAGGGCTATAGCCCTGACAGATGAGGTAGATAGACTTTAATAGTTGGGTTGATCTAGGATCCCTTTTACCCTGAGTGGTTAGAGAATTCGGTGTTGGTAAAAAAACCAAATGGGAAGTAGAGCACTTGCATGGATTTTACTGATCTAAATAAAGCATGCCCAAAAGATAGTTTTCCTTTGCCAATAATCGATCAATTAGTAGGCCACAACGGGGCATGCTTTGCTAAGTTTTATGGATGCTTACACCGGTTACAATCAAATTCTCATGTATGGGCCTGACCAAGAATATACTTCATTCATTATGGATAGAGGTTTGTATTGCTATATCAGGATGTTGTTTGGTCTTATCAACGCCGGAGCCATATACCAGAGATTGGTGAATAAAATGTTTAAAATGAAAATAGGAAAGATGATGGAGGTATACGTAGATGATATGATGGTAAAATCCAAGTAAACAGAAGACCATATAGAAATACAAGCTCTTTCCTGAGATATTTCATATTCTGAGAAAATAGAGGATGAAGCTGAATCCATAAAAATTCATGTTTGGAGTGGAATCAGAGAAGTTCTTGGGGTTCATAGGAAATTATCGAGAAATTAGAACAAATCCGGCTAAAATCCAAGATCTATTAGATATGAAACCCCCCACTACTGTAAATCAAGTACCAAGCTTGACAGAAAGGATCGCGACATTGAATCATTTCGTCTCTAAATCTTCACACAAATGCAAAGAATTCTTTAAAGCCATCAAAGGTATGGGAAAAGATTTTGTATGGACTCCGGAATGTGAAGAAGCCTTTCAGAAAATTAAGAGTAGTTAGGGAGTCCTCCTATGTTGGAAAATCTTATGGAGGAAGAGACGCTGATTTTATACTTGGCGGTGTCAGAATAGTCCATTAGCGCGGCTCTGGTAAAGGAAGAAGAAGGCCACCAGTCACCGTTATATTATGTGAGCAAAATGTTGTTAGATACTAAGATAAGATATACCAGCATGATGAAATTGATGTATGCCCTCATTCTCGTTGCACGGAAACTAAGGCTATAATTCCAATCTCACAAGATAGAAGTTCGCACTGCTTATCCTCAAAGGCAAATCTTGCATAAGCCGGAGTCGTCAAGAAGAACGCTGAAATGGGCAATCGAGTTGGGGAATTCGACTTGGATTATTGTCCGTGAACATCGATTAAAGGATAGGATTTGGCTGTTTTCTTATTTAAATTTGATTTTGAGGTAGATGAGAGAGCTATAGTGTTGGTTGAACCTTCTTCACAAAGGAATAACCCTGAAACAGTAAAAGAAGAGTTCCCACACCCTTGGTGGATTCTTCATGTGGATGGGGCTATTAACAATAATAGAGTAGGCGCCGAGACTGTTCTAGTTACCCCGAAAGGGCATCATTTAATAAGTGCCATCCATTTCAAGTTTCGTGTCATAAATAACGATGCCGAGTATAATGCTTTGATTAATGGGCTGAAAATGGCATTAGAAGTGGGAGTTGTGAATTTGATAGCTCAGAGTGATTCAGAGTTGGTAGTTAATCAGGTTAATGGAGGATTCCAGGCTCGGGGCTCCCGAACCGAGCTATACATGAGATGTGTGCAACGCTTACTTAAAAGGTTCGGTAATGTTAAACTGGAAGGTGTGCCAAGAGAGGAAAATGGCAATGTAGATGCCTTGACAAAAATGGGTTCATAAATGGAAAATGTATATCTCAGACATATTCCATTAGGGATTTAAGAAATCCCAAGTATTCCTGAGATAGGTTTATTCCAAGTAAAAGAGGTTCCTCAAGAGACTTGGATGACCCCGATACACAACTATATCCGTATGGGAACTTTTCCAGAAGACAAATCCCAGGCTCGGCGCCTTCGTTATCAAGCTGCAAAATATATGGAGTATGATGGAATTTTATACAAAAGAAGTTTTAATCAACCACTTTTGCGGTGTGTAGATCTTGAGGAAGTGAATTATATTCTCAGAGAGGTGCATGAAGGTATTTGTGGCAACCAATCGTAGGGTGGTTTGTTGGCACTGAAAGTCCTTAGACAGGGATATTTTTGGCCATCTATGAAATAGGATTCATTTAAGTTTGTCAAAGCATGTAATCGTTACCAACGGTTTGCCAACTATTCTACTTCGCCTACAACATCATTTACTTCAATGGTAAGTCCTTGGCCCTTCGCTATGTGGGGAATCGATCTAATCGGAGAACTCCTAAAATTAAAGTGGGGTGTCAAATACACTGTTGTCGCCGTTAATTACTTCACCAAATATGCAGAAGCTAGGCCTTTGGCAAAGATCAAGGGAAGAAAATCAAGGATTTTTTCTTCAATTCCATAGTCTGCAAATTCAGGATTTCGTACAAGCTCATATCCGACAATGGAAAACAGTTTGATAGCAAAGAGTTAAAAAACTTTGTGAAGATTTGCATATCAAAAAAGACTTGCTGCGGTCTATCACCCACAGAGTAATGGCCAGACTGAAGCCATAAACAATATCATTAAATATACTATGAAGACCAAGTTGGAACAAAAGAAAGGTGATTGGCCAAAACAGCTACCAATAGTTCTTTGGTCGTATAACACAACTCTGAGGTCAACTGCTGGAGAATCCTCTTTCATGTTAACTTATGGGTACGAAGCTATTATTCCCGTGGAAGTAGGAGCTGGATCGTTGTGAAGAGATTTGTTTGTTGACGGAGATGCAGAGGTCAATTAGAGGCTCCATTTGGATTTGTTGGACGAGGCTAGGGTAAATTCTCAATTAAAGCTTACAGCTTATCATCAGAGGATTGATAGGTATTTCAATAAAAAGGTGAAGTCCATAGCATACAAAGTTGGTGATCTTATTTTGAGAAAAGTCATGCCAAATACAAAGGAAGCTCAGCATGAAGTGCCTGGAGCTAATTGGGAAAGACCATACAAGGTCAATGCTATACTCCTAGAAAGGGACTTACCGTTTGGAAGATTTGGATAACAAGTTCATTCCCCGAGCCTGGAATGCAGAACACTTGCGAAAGTAATATTAGTAGGGCGTGGCTCCCCCTACTTTCTATGGTTGATTTTATGTAATAGACTAGTAGCAAATAAACTCCTCATAGCCTGAGGGTAGTACATGTAACTACATACCTTAGAACTAACTGAATTATTAGATAATGAATGCATAAATATAAAACGCGGGGGGGGGGGTGAATGTGTTTATTGGATTTTAATTAGCTTTTAACTGTTTGGATAATGGTTGAACAAATCAGTTAATAATTGTAGAGATATTATGTTTAACAGAAATCACACAAATACAATATTTCAAAAACTCACTTAATTGTATCAATTAAGTTTGTCTTGCTACAAATCTGTGTTATTAGAAAAATAAGAACTCAGTCTGCCTTGCACTAAAATGTATAAACCAATTTTTAAAGCAACCTTGTATATTTTCTTTTCTGGTGTTAGCAAATCTGTACAGAATCTTGCAGGTCTGTGACCATCCTTTGTCCAGTGAATTCTGGCCCTTGATCTTGTATTCTTCAAGATGCTTTTGTAGTCTTTCCAATTCAGTGAATGAATTGTTTGTTGACTGATAATCTTGAATCTTGAACTTGTCTATATTCTGAATTTGAGATAGTATATCGAGATCTCCTTTTGTTCCGTAGAAAAGTGACATATCGATAAGTATAATGACTTATCGATATCTCGAGTTCTTGACATATGTAAATGACTTATCGAGGTCTCTAGTTCTCTACATGCAGAATGGCTTGTCGATATCTTCAGTTCTCTATATGGGCTTTTAACTTGTCGACATCTTGATTTTTCTACATGAAGAATTTGACTTGTCGATATCTCTGAGATCTCTACATGCATAAATGACTTGTCGATATCTCCGAGATATCTACATGAGGTATTGACTTGTCGATATCTCTAGTTCTCTACATATTCATTTGACTTGTCAATATCTGAGATCTCTACATGCATAAAAATTTACCATTAGTTTGGGTTTAGTTGGGTTTAAACATATTAAACTAACATAAATCTGAATATGGTTAGTTGGATTTGTTCGGTTAACAGACTAATGAAAATTCGTATACTATTGATCTCAGATAAAATTTATCTTTTAATTAAATATAATAATCTTTCGTTAACACAAATATCAATAAAAATATAAATTTCAATCGTTAAATTCTTTTTGAAACTGTAGTATCACTAACTTATACACCTATGTTTATATTAATAAGTATTATCAAATCATATTATTAAAGTTTCAAATAAATAAGTTTCAGAAATTTAAATTTTAAATTCAAAAAAATTATATAATATTAAAAATAATCCGTGCATCGCACGGGTTTTAGGCTAGTATACACACACACACGTATATATAATTACAGGATGACTTATTTAGTTTCGGCGATACAAATTAAATAAAAATATATATACAATACAAAACAAAAAATAATAGATTACACATTTCATATTATTAATTACTATATAAAAAACTATGTATAAGTTGAGTAATAAATATTTGATTCATTTTTTATAAATATACCATTATCATCACCATTAATAACACATCGATAATACCAGACCATCATTGTCATACCACCACTACCATACATCACTACCAAAATTATCAAAATTAAACCACAATCACTAAATATATACTATAACCACATTAACACCACTGTCTACACCGCTAATAACAACTGAAATCTCTAAAAATTGAATTTAAATTACCAAAATTTATACCTAAAAAACTAAAATATTGCAACACAAATTATCGTAATTTTTCAAATCTTCAAACTTTGTAGTGTATAAAGGTGTTGGTTATTACGTCGCCAATAATATAGTGGGTGAAGATGAGAACCTATAAACTCAAAACGTTTGTAAAAGGATGAAAAAATGAGATGAATTAGTTAGCGGAGTTGTGATAAAAAATATGGCTATAATTTGATAACAAACATGTCCTTGAGTTATTACTAGAATGTTGGTCAACTTGGTGATACAAAGAATGACTGAGTGGGGATGATATACGCACTATATACATATGGATGTATATATGTATATCATGAACGATGATGACGAAGAGAATGTATAAGCGAAAAATAAATTATAGGTACACATTTATATCTGTACACGTGAGTCTACTAACTCAATGATTTATATTATAAAATTTGTATTACTTCGTCTTTCTAAGTTATAATTATTTATAAAATTTATTAGAAATACTTAAATTTGAATAAATTGTCATTTAAAAAATTACGAATCATCTACTTCACAACTTAAAACAGCTGTATCACATAATTTAAACGGAGCACGTGCTTTATATAATTAATTAATTATGCTAGTTTTATTTTCGAAAGCATCAACTCTCTGAAAGAGATGTGTCCTAAGTCCAATCATGTATGATGATTTAGGAATAACTTTTATGTAATCTGTTTTGATTTTATTGATATTAATAAAAGACTTGTTTTGGTTTTATTGCGGGTTTTATCTATTTAAGTGTTTAAATAAGATATACCATAGTTTAGAGTAAAGCTTTTTATGGATTATGATGAGATCATAATAATGAGACCTAAAAGATGATAACTCTAAACTTAAATATTTCCTAGTCGTAGGATTACTAACTGGTAATTAGTAATCCGCAAAGATTGGTACATACTATGCTTGCTTCATTATGAAGGATGTCTGTTCTCATAGACATTTGTGTGGTGACACTATAGGTAGTATGTAGGTGCTTATTATAGAATAAGTTCACTGAACATGACTCACACAGCTGAACAACTGATGGAGTTCACTCACGTGTTAGCAGTTGTTTACATAGTGATAGTTGTACAAGTATCCTTAGATTTGAGGTCATCATAGTCATCTTGTGTACACTGAACTATGCTTTGGTTTAGTTCTTAGTCTCCAGGGACAATTATAAGGGCTCTACTGGGTATAGGAATTTGTACACGAAGATAGTGTATGATTAATAAAGGATCTACCCCTTCCAGTGAGGAAAGAGAATGTCCAATGCTGATCCACTTATGCTAGTTCAGGAATCTCTGGCCAGAGTGAATGAAATTAGAAAGGAGTTTCTAATTTACATTAAATAGAACTAAGTATAGTGAATGGGAAAGCAAATGATTAAATAAGATAGGCTTGACACAAGTTCCATGCCTTATATTTAATCGTAACATTGCAGGGTAGAAGGAATTGATTGTACGGCAACTACTCACTGAATAGGTTCTTGGTATTCTAAGCAGTGAATTCCTATTATCCGGATAGTCGCGATATGCTGAGAAGTATCCCTCACGATGTAGAATAAATATGATTAATTAATTAATCATATTTAATGGATTAGAAAATTTATATAAATAATGATAAAATAGTTTTATTATTATTTATTTCTACTACCGGCTTAATATTGAACCTACAGGGTCACACCATAAAAGAGAATGATTTAATGGTGGAGGAATTAATTAATAATGGTTGGTAATTATTTATTTGTGAAATAAATAATTAATTAGCAGATTTAATAATTAATTAAATGAGATTTAATTAATTCTTAATATTTAATATTTTAATTTTGGAAATTAAATCAAGTGAGAGAATTATTTTTCTAAAGTGTTTAGAAAAGGGATTAATGATTAAAAGGTGTTTTAATTAATAGTTAATTGGTTAATAAGAATAATCAATTAAAGGGTTAATAATAATAATATTTTATGGAAAATTTTCAGCTAAAAATTTTGCCTATAAATATACTATTATAAACTCTATTTGCCTTAACCCAAATTAACCATAATTCTAAAGTAGAACAAGAGGGAGGCAACTAATTCTCTCAACCTCTTCCTCCTCCATCACATTGTACTCTTGGTGGATACCGGTGGAGTGCTTCACACTTGAGGAGCAGCTGCTAGGGATTTCCGTTCATCGTTCCTGGATCGCTATTAAAGACCTCCATCTTTCCATTAACGTAAAGCTTCTTAAGGTAAATATACTGAACTACGAATTAAATATTATTTTTTGCATGGATCCTGCGGAGGGTTTCGGTTTTTTTTAAGATTTAAATTTAAGTTTTCGTTGCGTTTATGTGATAAAAACCCTTCAATGGCATCATGCGAAAAGTTTTTAATTCGTTTATGTGTTTAACTGTTTTCGATATATGAGCATGTACGTGATTCGCCATGATTTGATATTGATATGATATGCTTATATATGTATGGTTTTGAATATATGATATTCATGTGAGTTGTATAATCATAAGATGATTATGTAATCTGTATATATACTGATATATACATGATTTATGTTTGTTCTAATTATGAGAATCATATTAGATACGGATTCTGAATTGGCTGCTGCAGATTTGCTGAAATCTGGATCTGGTGTCCGATTTACGCAAACGAATACCCTATTCTATAGGTAAACAAGCGTCTAAACAAAACTGATAGCATAAGCTATCAACGACTCGTCTGTAAGGCATTTGACGTCGTTTACTGCCCGTAAACAGTGATTCTTGTTTTTTTGATTGGATTCTGATTTTTCTGATTTTTGTCATATTTTTTTTTATGATTAGATCATGGATAATATGATATGTTAAGATCAGATTATGTGTTTTAACATGCTTTTATGTGTTGTATGAGCATGGTGGATGGTTATGTCCTTTCGACCTTAGTGTAATGGTTTTGGTTTTGGTTTTAAATACAACTTGCATGTCGTCAATCTTTGTAATCATAAATCTCGAATGTAACTCGAGTTATTCTTGTAAGTTCATTAGATTAGTTTTACTTTCAATCTATGTAATGTAATTGAAGACTCAAGAAGGCTATCCAATGGAGGTGATACAAAGAAGAAGACGTGACATACAAGAAATCTAAACAAAGAAGAAGACTTATGTAATAAGTAGTTATATTTATTTCCATCACCATATTAGATTGACCTTGATCTTTATCATGAGCTTGATAAAGATCACATAGGATGGGGCCATAACCAAACACATTTACTTTATTGCACTTTACATTTACTTGTTTATTTAATTTATATATGAGATATATGCCTATGTTTACCATGCGATGATAGATTTAGGTGAACTTAAATCAATATAAGGCGTGCTCTAAAAAATCTAGAATAGGAATCATTTCTTGCCTTAACAATAATATTATGAATACAATCATGAGATTCTTGTGTTTATGAAACATGTAATTAAATATGAATTTTCAATATTGAGAGAAAGGATGATTCTGTCAAAAGCAGATTTCTATCTGTAAGAAAGGGGTATTAAGTGACGCCTCTTAACAATGCTCCCCCCGATCTGGGAATCATCTGATTATCGATTATTAATTTGAAATATTTAATTTAAAAGGAAGAATCTCTATATAATATGATTATGATTGTAACATAATATAATCCCTCTAAAATTAAATAATATCAAGTAGTAATTGGCCAATGACACAACGGGCTTGTGTCAGTTATAGCCTTCCAACATGGTAGAAAGTGGTTCTTATTTTTTAATCATTGTCGTTTCATGCTACAGCCGAGGGCTTTGATTTCGAAATAAGAAATACATGTCTATTACATAGAGATGTGTACATTGAATTAGAATCTAAAGGTCGTTACGTGCTACAGCCGTGGGCCGTTGGAGACTGATTCAATTGTACGAAATGTTGGGTTAGACTTGACTTAGAATATTGAGTTTATCGTGCTACAACCGTGACTCAATTATTCAAGAGTCTAAAGTTTTATTAGGAAATAACATAAGATGTAATTGACAAGAGTTGTCTGCCTATTGAACATCACATGACATTTCGTGCTATAGCCGAGGTTGTGTGATGGAATGTAGGATCCCTATTCTCACTAGCATTATAAATGCTTAATTTTCACTTAGGGGTTGTATAAATTAGATAAACTAGTGGGAGCCACTTATGAATAAAGTCCCAATTCATATAGTGTTTTGAAATGAAATTGAATATTTGCTAAGTGTTGTTATGTGTTCATCATTTACAGATTTACTATATTCGTTATGTCTTCTGCACTATCACTCCGGAGTATACTAGATGCTCACAAGTTGACTGGTCCTAATTTTACTGACTGGCTTCAAAACTTGAGAATTGTTCTCAGGGTTGAGAAGCTGGAATATGTGCTTGACTCACCTAAGCCTACTGAACCTGCTAGCGATGCACATAATGATGAACATGTTGTGTATCGTAAGTGGATAGATGATGCAAATGTTGCTCAATACATCATGCTAACTTCCATAAATATTGAGCTACAGAAGCAACATGAGCATATGGATGCTCACACTATCCTTATCCATCTATAAGAGTTGTATGATGTGGCAGGGAGGACAACTCGATTTGAGATATCGAAGGAGTTGTTCGGTTGTAGGATGTTTGAGGGATCATCTGTGAATGACCATGTACTTAAGAAGATCAATTCGATTGAACGTCATGGAAAACTTGGTTTTGCCATGGATGGAGAGCTGAGCCAAGACTTTGTCTTGCAATCACTTCTGAGTTCGTTCTCGCAGTTTGTTGTGAAGTTTCACATGAATAAGCTGGATGTCAGCCTGCCTGAACTCCACAACATGTTGAAGACTGCGGAATCGAATTTTCCCCCTAAGAAGAGTTCTGTTCTTCTAATTGGTGAAGGTTTCAATCCTAAAAAAAGGAAGAAGAACCCTTCCAAGAAGAAGAAAGTAGGTGAGAAAAATCCGGTTCCACCAAAAGCTGAAGACCCCAAGAGCAAAGCTGTTTGCTTTTACTGTAACAAGATGGGGCACCAGAAGAAGAACTGCAAGGTTTACCTTGCAGAATTGAAGAAGAAGAAGGGTAGTGAGACTACCGCTTCTGATTCAGTTATGTTCATGATCGAAGTTAATATGTCACTAAGTCAAATTTCTACTTGGGTATTAGATACCGCCTGTGGTTCTCATATTTGCAATTCATTGCAGGGACTAAGGAGAAGTAGGACTCTTGAAGAAGTGGAGGTGATTCTACGGATGGGAAATGGAGCAAGAGTTGCTCCTGAAGCTATAGGATCATTTCATTTACATATGCCTACGGGCAAGACTATTGTTCTAAATAATTGTTATTTTGTTCCCTCGATTGTGAGGAATATTATTTCTATTCCATGTTAGACTTGGCTGGATTTTTGTTTGTTATTCAGAATAATAAATGTTCAATTCTTAGAGATAACGTTCTTTATGGAAGTGGTATTTTAAACAATGGTCTGTATGTATGTGACGTAGAGCATAATTTACTACAAATTGAACATACTAATCAAAGAAAAAGGGATGATGAAAATCTCACTTTCTTGTGGCACTGCGGACTTGGTCATATTAGTGAAAATAGACTGCGGACATTGCATAAGGAAGGGTTACTTGACCCCTTTGATTTTGAATCATATCCTACATGCGAGTCTTGTCTATTGGGTAAAATGACCAAATCTCCATTTAAAGGACATAGAGAGAGGGCTGCAGATTTGCTAGGATTGGTACACACAGATGTATGTGGACTAATGTCTACGCAAGCCATGGGTGGATTTTCATACTTCATTGCTTTCATAGATGATCGATCTAGATTCAAATATGTGTATTTGATGAAACACAAGTCTGAAGCCTTTGAAAAGTTCAAAGAATATAAGTATGAAGTGGAGAAACAAACCAAACATAGTATTATAACTCTTCGATCAGATCGAGGTGGTGAATACTTGAATGGAGAGTTTCTAGCTTATCTCAAAGAAAATGGTATAGTCTCTCAGTGAACTCCTCCATATACTCCACAGTTGAATGGGGTATCTGAAAGGAGAAATCGAACTTTGTTAGACATGGTTTGGTCCATGATGAGCTATGCGAATCTTCCAATATTCCTGTGGGGTTATGCATTGGAAACCTCAGCATATTTACTGAATAAGGTGCCTTCCAAATCTGTTCCTCAAACTCCATATGAGATATGGAAAGAAAGGAAACCGAGTATTAAACACGTTAAGATTTGGGGATGTCCAGCTTATGTCAAGAAAGTTGACCCAAATATGCTGGAATCTCGATATGTAAAATGTAATTTTGTGGGATATCCTAAAGAGACTTTAGGGTATTACTTTTATACCGACCATCGGGTGTTTGTCTCCAGACATGCTACCTTCTTGGAAAAGCAGTTTATCCTTTAAGGAAACAGTGGGAGCAAAATTGAACTTGATAAAGTTCAAGAAGCACAACCTACTACGGATCAAGTGGAAACACCTGTTCAGACTGAACAACCTTCTGTGGAACAGCCCATTCGTAGGTCAGGGAGAGTGTCTCGCCAACTTGAGGGTATTATGGCCTTGTCATTGAGAATGACAATAAGTTGTCAATCATTGATGATGACGACCCTGTGACCTATAATGAGGCTATGAGTAATGTTGACTCAGTGAAATGGCATAGTGCCATGAAATCCGAAATGGAATCTATGTATACCAACCAAGTATGGACTCTGGTTGAGGCGCCTGAAGGTGTTAAGCCTATTGGGTGCAAGTGGGTATACAAAAGAAAGATTGGAGCAGATGGGCAGGTGGAGACTTTTAAGGCCAGGCTCGTGGCAAAAGGATTCAGACAAAGGCAAGGGATTGACTTTGATGAAACTTTTTTTCCTGAAGCCCTGTTAAAATCAATTCATATTTTGCTTGCGATTGCTGCTTACTACGACTATGAGATCTGGCAAATGGACGTGAAAACGGCCTTCCTCAATGGGAAACTTGAAGAGGAAGTGTATATGACACAACCAGAGGGTTTTCTTTCCAAGGGAAATGAACACCTAGTGTGTAAGCTGCTGTGAACCATATATGGTTTAAAGTAAGCTTCTCGTAGATGGAACATCCGTTTTGATGAGATAATCAAAGAGTTTAGTTTTATCAAATACATAGACGAACCATGTGTCTACAAAAAGGTTAGTGGGAGCGCGGTAACATTTCTTGTATTGTATTGAAAGAGGAGATGTCAAGAGAGTTGACACACATAACAACATAGCAGACCCTTTAACAAAGCCACTTTCTCAAAGTCACTTTGATCGTCGTAAAGACAAGATGGGTATTAGATACCAGAGTGATTGGCTTTAGTACAAGTGGGAGATTGAAAGAGATGTGTCCTAAGTCCAATCATGTATGATGATTTAGGAATAACTTTTATGTAATCTGTTTTGATTTCATTGATATTAATAAAAGACTTATTTTGGTTTTATTGCGGGCTTTATCTATTTAAGTGTTTAAATAAGATATACCATAGTTTAGAGTAAAGCTTTTTATGGATTATGATGAGATCATAATAATGAGACCTAAAAGATGATAACTCTAAACTTAAATATTTCCTGGTCATAGGATTACTAACTGGTAATTAGTAATCCGCAAAGATCGATACATACTATGTTTGCTTCATTATGAAGGATGTCTGTTCTCATAGACATTTGTGTGGTGAAACTATAGCTAGTATGTAGGTGCTTATTATAGAATAAGTTCACTGAACATGACTCACACAGCTGAACAACTGATGGAGTTCACTCACGTTTCAGCAGTTGTTCACATAGTGATAGTTGTATAAGTATCCTTAGATTTGAGGTCATCATAGTCATCTTGTGTTCACTGAACTATGCTTTGGTTTAGTTCTTAGTCTCCAGGAACAATTATAAGGGCTCTACTGGGTATAGGAATTTGTACACGAAGATAATGTATGATCAATAAAGGATCTACCCCTTCCAATGAAGGAAGAGAATGTTCAATGCTGATCCACTTATGCTAGTTCAGGAATCTCTGGCCAGAGTGAATGAAATTAGAAAGGAGTTTCTAATTTACATTAAATAGAACTAAGCATAGTGAATGGGAAAGCAAATGATTAAATAAGATAGGCTTGACACAAGTTCCATGCCTTATATTTAATCGTGACATTGCAGGGTAGAAGGAATTGATTGTACGGTAATTACTCACTGAATAGGTTCTTGGTATTCTAAGCAGTGAATTCGTATTATCCGGATAGTCACGATATGCTGAGAAGTATCCCTCACGATGTAGAATAAATATGATTAATTAATTAATCATATTTACTGAATTAGAGAATTTATATAAATAATGATAAAATAGTTTTATTATTATTTATTTCTACTACCGGCTTAATATTGAACCTACAGGGTCATACCATAAAAGAGAATGATTTAATGGTGGAGGAATTAATTAATAATGGCTGATAATTATTTATTTGTGAAATAAATAATTAATTAGCAGATTTAATAATTGATTAAATGAGATTTAATTAATTCTTAATATTTAAGAATTTAGTTTTGGAAATTAAATCAAGTGAGAGAATTATTTTTCTAAAGTGTTTAGAAAAGGGATTAATGATTAAAAGGTGTTTTTTTTACAAATGCAGAATACTTTCATTAACTTGAATTAATACAGTTGGGACAAACCCCCAACTGTCGATACAACCAGGTGGTAAAATAAATATCATACTAAAAATAATAAGATGATTTGTTTCCTGATCGTTTAACACATAGAATTTAAAAATTCTTGAAATTAAAAACGAAATCAAAGACATCCCAAGCGATCCAAATTGCATCAACATCTCTGAAAATAACAACATCGCAATTGACCATATCACATAAAAACCATTGTTAGCCCAATGTTCAGAAACACCAATCACATAAACTGAGATTGGAGAACCGACACCACAGCTATCTACTTGCCGGACACCAGCTATAGACATGCCGAAAACACCCCAGCTATCTACATGTCGGATACCAGCTATAGACATGCTGAAAGTGTAAACCCGTGAAAGATGAACAATCTTTGGTTGTGAAAGGTGAGCTCTTGCAATAATCAACACCGCCCCAGTTTCGACACAGGCTTTGCAGATCACCAAGAATATCAATAAACTCGTTCTCAACCAATTTAACACGAAATAAACCCAACCATGATTAAACAAAAACATAATAAAACACTCCAAAAGGAGAGACAAAACACACTCCAAAAGGAGAGACACACAAACACCCACAAAATTGGGTTTTATTGGAGGGAAATTAATAAGAACAAAAGAGAATGAAGGGTTGGGGCTTTCCACCGGAGAACACCAGTGGAAGCCCCTCGATTTACTTGAAAATGAACAAACCCTAGGAGAGGAGATGAGGGAGGCGGCTATTGGTGATTTTTATGTTTTTTGATTAAAAGGTGTTTTAATTATTAGTTAATTGGTTAACAAGAATAATCAATTAAAGGGTTAATAATAATAATATTTTATGGAAAATTTTCAGCTGAAAATTTTGCATATAAATATACTATTATAAACCCTATTTGCCTTAACCCAAATAATTAACCCTAATTCTAAAGTAGAATAAGAGGGAGGAAACTAATTCTCTCAACCTCTTCCTCCTCCATCACATTGTACTCTTGGTGGATACCGGTGGAGTGCTTCACAATTGAGGAGCAGCTGCTAGGGATTTCCGTTCATCGTTCTTGGATCGCTATTAAAGACCTCCATCTTTCCATTAACGTAAAGTTTCTTAAGGTAAACATACTGAACTATGAATTATATTTTATTTTTCGCATGGATCCTGCAGAGGGTTTCGGTTTTTTTAAGATTTAAATTTATGTTTTCGTTGCGTTTATGTGATAAAAATCCTTCACTCTCATCAGCAATAAGACTCTATACAACCAAATTCACCCATAAAAAATGAGAAATCTTTGTTAAAACTTGATATTGATATAAAGTTGTCATTAGCAGAAAATCGGTCAACCCCTGCAATAGAAAGATTTTTTATTTTTAATTAAAAATATTCATAAATATCTATATTATGAAAAAGAGTTTAA
Organism: Apium graveolens; assembly: GCF_009905375.1. Taxonomy (NCBI): domain Eukaryota; kingdom Viridiplantae; phylum Streptophyta; class Magnoliopsida; order Apiales; family Apiaceae; genus Apium; species Apium graveolens. The sequence continues at coordinate 216,490,689 of NC_133654.1, forward strand.
ATATTATTCATTTAAATTTGTGTTTATATTATAAATTTGAAAGAGTTAAATGGAAAATTGGAGTTAAAATAAATAAAATAATAAAATTTGTAGGTTTTAAAATTAACAATATTTTGAATTAAATAATTTGAAAGAATTAAAGAAAAAAACATTCCAGTTACAGTTGCGGCAAATTAAGAAAACTTAAATTTTTTAATTTCAAGTGTTCAATTTATTATTGGGGTTAAATCCCGATATTTTGACGATTACAAGTTCACATGATTCTAGCATAATCTTTAATTAGTAACTATTATACTAAGTCGCTCTTTGCAACGGGTTTTAAAAAATAGTTCCGACTTTTTTTTTTATTTTTTAACTGATCTTAGTTATTCAGAAATTATGAATAATAAATATGAATATAATAAATTAAGAAGTTTAAATGAATAATAAATATGAATATAATAAATTAAGAGGTTTTAAAGGTCGTTCTCTCGTTAAACATGTTTACTTCAATGAGCTGATATCTCATTATTTACAAATTTAATATCATAAAATGATATTAATTATTAGTTAATAATCAATAAAATATTTATCTAATTAATAATATAAATTTTGAGGAAATTACAAAAATATATATATAAGATGCGCCACCTGACCGCCCCCATCTTCATCTTTATATAAGTATAATATAATGATCTAACGATTTTAAAAAATATTGAGAAAACATATTTACAAATAGTTGTCTTTGAAATATTTTATAGGCTAAAAATTAAAGAAATTTTTTAAGAAAATATAATATAGTAAGTTGATTTTAGGAGAAAGATGATAAATGATATTAAAAAGAAATATAGGAATATATCAAGATGGTTAGGAATATATCAAGATGGTAAGTTGATTTAAAAGGGAAAAGAGTAGTTTTAGGAAAATATTATGATTACAAGTTGATTTTAAAATATTAATGGGAGATTTTGTAGAAACTTTAGGGGAATATTACAAATGATGATAAATATTTATAGATTCTTGTCTTTGTAATATTTTATAGACTAAAAATTAAAAGAAAATTTTTAGAAAAATATTATATCGTAAGTTAATTTTAGAAGAAGTGGTATTAAAAAAATTAGGAGAATATCAAGATGGTAAATTGATTTAAAGAATATTATGATGATAAGTTAATTTAAAAATATCACTGGAAGATGTTGTAGAAATTTTAAGAGAATATTACGAATGATGATAATAAATTTAGAAGAATATAAGTTAATTGTAATTTTTAATAGTTATTAACCCAAAAAATTGAGAAAATTAGAAAAATACAATGAGACGATTTGAGAGAAGCCACCTAAACGGTCTCGTCTTCTCCTTTATATAAGTATATTGATTGATGGATCAAAAACTATTATGAAACTAAAACTATTCAGTAATTTATAAAAAAATGCAGTTATGTATTTTACATTAAGATTAAAATTCAGTTTAAAATACATGCTTATTCTTCGTTTAGATCATTAACAAGTAGAATATTTTTTTATAATATATTTAAAATGATATCTACTTATACTTGTTTAGCTCATTAAAAATATAATATTTTTTTATATTCGATCTAACGGTTCTTAATTATTTATTTCAAGATGTAAAAGTTATTATTTATTTTGACGTAATTAAATTTATAATGAGAATATTTATTGTCATTCAAAATTTTGTTTTTTAAATGATCAATAAAATTTTTAAGTGTTTTAAAATTCAAGGTACGAGTATTAATACCGTTAGTGGCTAACTTTTTATCATAAACCTATGTGCTAATATCATTGTATTATCAAAAATAAAATATTCTACATTGTTATCATCATTACAACATAAATTATTTATTTATTTTCAGAAATATTAATCACATTAAAAACACCAATATAATTTTAATATTAAAATATTTATAAGTAACAAATCGATAAGTATTATGAATTCCGAATTTGAGATAGTATATCGAGATCTCCTTTTGTTCCGTAGAGAAGTAACATATCGATAAAAATAATGACTTATCGATATCTTGAGTTCTTGACATATGTAAATGATTTATCGAGGTCTCTAGTTCTCTACATGCAGAATGACTTGTCGATATTTTCAGTTCTCTATATGGGCTTTTAACTTGTCGACATCTTGAGTTTTCTACATAAATAATTTGACTTGTCGATATCACTGAGATCTCTACATGTAGAAATGATTTGTCGATATCTCCGAGATATCTACATGAGGTATTGACTTGTTGATATCTCCAATTCTCTACATCTTCAATTGACTTGTCAATATCTGAGATCTCTACATGCAGAAATGACTTATCGATATCTTTTGGGACTTCACTACAAGTAATTTTGAACTTCTCGACCGACTTCTCGATATCCCTTGATCTGTGACTTTTCAATATCTCGACTTAGAATATTTTTCATAGAACATCATTATTCAACTCCTAGCTGCTACATTTTTCTCCGAGGCATGATCATGACTTGATCTTCTTCTAGAGTTTATTCCTTAGCGTGAAACTGTTCACAAAAAATCCCCCAGCCTAATCTACTAAATATTTTTACAGACTCAAGGTATAAAATTATAGAATACAAATATTGATTATCAAAAACCTTAATCTTAGGACTGTCAATATGACTTAGTTTTGTTATTATACAAGCATGTCTTGCACAACAATCTCCCCCAATTTGTGAGAAGATTGCTTATCACAAATTCATGCCTGATAACAAGACTAACCCAAATCTAAAATCAAATACAATAAAATTGTTAGATTGACAAATACATTTTTTATACATTGATAATTTTCAGTAGTTCATAAATTACAAACATTAGGTTAATTTCAAATAGCCAGGCTCTAGTCTAATGAGGTCCTTGATTTTGACTAGCACTTCAAGTTCTTCAATAATTTCAGTCCCTCTTAGAGCTTCCACTAGCTTGAGCCATTCTTCCAATGAGTAACTGTTGAGAAGATGAATTCCAAATTTTGAGAATCTGCCAACCTTGATGTTTAGAAAATGTTCATCTTTTGAAACCATGCTCAATCCCCCTTCCTTGAGTTCATTGGATCTCTGTTCAAATATCTCTATTCCCTTGGCATTTTTTCTTTCCCTTTCTTCCCTCTCAACTTGCCTTATATTCATTTCCCTCAACCTTTCAGCTAACACAACCCTCCTCATTCTTGTACTTGCATCCTTATCCTTCATCAAACTAATCAACCTCTTCAATTCTGCAGTTGAATATGTCTCTATAACTTCTCTATTTAGCAAAATAAAGGAGCCATCCTTGTAGTAGATTCTGACTTCTCCTCAGCTAGTTGTTGGTGATACTCATCATCTGTTATGCTCCTTGTTAGGCCCTTAATCAACTATAGGGAAGGTGAATACAGTTAATTCAATCTAATCGACAAAGCTTCAACAGAATCAACAGTTTTTATATTAACCGATAAAAACTTATTACACATGTACTCTCTCGAAAGGATGAACAAATATCCTTGAGAGATGCTAGGTTATGTAAAAGATATAACAATGTCGCAATGCTTATAGCATGAACCTAATATGTGCTTTATATAGAGCATAACTACCAATGTATAAGGAATCATATTCTATTAACAAGGAAACCTATACTATTGCTTCCGAGATAAAGTCCTTCACCGCCTTGAAATTCCTGTTTCCTTTTCCTCTTCGAATATCAAGTGATGTGACAAATACTGATTTCATTATCCGTTGACATCATCATCCATTAAAATCATTATCCGTTGATATCATATCATCTGTTGATGTTGTCATCAACATCCGTTGATATATAAGTTCTGAAATGAACTTCTAATAGTTTCTGTTTGATATCATCAATTGCTCCTAACAATCTCCGCCTACTTGTTCATTATGGAATTATGGACAAGTTCCAATTGATGATGTCAAAACTATCTAAATACAGGAATCAAGTATGCATATTCAATCTTGCTTCAGTGAATATCAGACTTTAACTCTTCATCCTGAACTGCTTCTTTAACTTGAGCAATGTCAGAGGTTAATTCCACTTCCTCAGCTCAGAATGCTTCCAGAAATCTTCCTTCTTTGACCAGCTTGGATCATTTCTGCTTTAAGTAAATTTTCTTCTGTATCAAGAGCTTGAACTATATTATGGATTAAATCTATCAGAGTTTAAGATTTAGATTCCTTAGATACTGACTCCAGCTTTGGCTTTAGACTTTGAAATCCTTGACTTTTCTTCTATCTTCTCCTTTCCTTTAAGCTTCATGTCAGCAATTCCAATAGCTTATGATCTAAGAGATCTTTCTTCTTCTACCTGACTGATTTCTTTTATAACTATACCTCTGGTTGGTCTGTTAGAAGGATCATCTTCATAAAGTACTTGAGAAACAACATCAATACAACATTTAATGTCTTCATATAATTTTTAAAGTCTTCCTCCATTTGCCTTAGCTGTTCAAGATCAACTCCAGGATTTTCCTTTACAAATATTCTTCTACTCACCTTAGAGTCAAATAATTGAATCTTTGGATCCTTTTAGAAGAGAGTTTTCTTTCTTCCTTTAACTTTCGGAGTTTAAAGATATTGGCTTGCTTTAGCACCAGCTTCTTTCTCCAGAATACCTTGGTCTTCATCAACAACAGTTGTGACTTGTAAATATTGTTGAATTTTAGTAGTCACAGTCAATTCTTCAACTCTTCTTTCATTCCTCTCGCTTTCTCTTCCTTGTCTAGACTGAAATCTAGTGATTGCTTTTGATGAACCACTAACTCCAACTATTTCTTTACCTCTTTTACTTTTACTCTCCTTCTGTTCCACTGTGGCACCCCAAAACCCGGGGTCAGGAGTCTCGGAAGCCACGCTATCTAAACTTACACAACTCACACTACGATATGTAAATACTCACGCTTCACGACCCCACACTTAACACACACACACTACAGGTTATTGTCTTGGAAACGAACCATCATTACTAGAGAAATTTTATTACAACCCAAATATAATTAGTCTTACCGGGAGTGACCTTTAAGTAAGGTTAATCCGCCGGCCGAATATACGTTTCTTATTTCTTATCTTACATAAACCATACTTATAAATAAGCCGAACTATAAACAACTGAAAACTAATCCAGCTTATTCTGACTACCTGAGGTACTACACCAAACAATCTACGGAATAGGTTGCCATTTCCTACCCGTTTCCTGGCTGTGGTTCTCATGGCAGGCATCTTGATTCACTGTTGTGTTGTGTCAATTTAAGAAAACAAGTGTGAGCTAAGATGCTCAGCATAATAATGTACAGTATGAAAATGACTATATAATAACATCATATATTATATATATGTTTTATTTAAAAGTAGATTTCTTGGTGTCCCACACCTTCTTATGAAAACAATTCTTTTAAGGGGGTTTTATAACCTGCGAATACCTTAATAGTAATCCCAGCACCTAGGCTTGGGTTACGGTATTGCATATCAATTCCAATTGGAAGAGTTTGGACATATCACAGGAGCCACCGCATACGATGATCAGTCGTCCTACGGAAGTAACCTTCTTTACTAGTAAAAGGACGAATACCGTCAATCTCTCGGGTATCACCCTGGCCGCATTCGGGCTACGTGTCCCATTTTCGGGTATGCACATACTTCACAAGTTCCTGAGTACACAAAGTACCTTCGCCTGCGGTACCTTTGGTAGCCCATCCAGCACACGTAGTACCAGAGTCTACCCCTCCATTGTCCTTCAACAAAATTCTATCAATCTCGGGAACTTGAACCGCATCGAAGTTCCCCAAGCGTTTTGCTTGTTGATAAAGATAGTTTATCTTTTTAAATATAAGTGTACATATATGTATATACGTACTTCCGAGAATTTCGGAGGAAGTACTAGGGATGTGAGTTGACCGTTGTCAACAGATAATTAATAAGGGGAAAAGTTTCTTCTTGAAACTTTATTTAATATAACAATAAGTCGGAATAATATTCACCGACGATCTGAAATTATTCGAATAATACTTCTAAATCAGAAGGTATATCAGGATCTATGATCTTTCAACCAATAACAATCCTTAATAAATAATCATTACTTAAATAGTAGTCTATAAATAATTTAAATGATAATTGATATTAACCATACCTCGAATGAGTTATTCTCTAAAAGATTTATTTAAATAGTATTCCTCAACTAGTTTGTGTTTACATAATTAATAATCTATCATGATTAATCGGGTTTGAAATAAATAAACGTTGAAGTATACTACTCCTATAATAAAGGAATATGTATATAATATTTAATATCCGAATCAATAAAATATAGTTGAGGGAATATGCTCGTTAGGAAATCGTTTGAAAAGTTTGAGGTGTTTTAATGTTTCGTAAGTGGATGATGAGTCCCTTTAAAATGTACTATTATGGACTTATATCCGCCCTATAATATCTCTGAAACGATTCCCGGGTTTTATCTTAAATCCTGACCGACCCTCGGTCTTATATAATACATTACGCTTAAAGCGAAATAACATTTCACGATATATACTTAGCGTACAACATCGCTATATTATGCGAAAATTCGAAAACTACGTATCATGGCAAACATGGTATTTAAGCGATGATAGTAAAACAATCCTTTCACAACACAACAGTAAAAATGGAGTTGGGTTTGTAAATCTATAACCAGAAACATATTTCATTTCGTTAGGTTCCGTCCTAACTTATGGTAACTCGCACTCATGTGCTACTCATTATACACCCTCTCAATTCATACTACCCTTAACATTTCTTTTAAGTCATAAACACTTTATGGTCACTTCATTTTCCTAAGTATCTTAGTTCATTCTCAATATCGACGTCGGCTCCGCTTAAGGATTCTTACGGTTTCTACTCGCGCGGTCTCGGCTCCGACATTTTTAAAAAATTGAGAAATCATTATTTTCACTCGAAATTTTTTTGACAGTTAGGAAACTCCGTATGTTACTCTCTGTAAAAATATCATGATTTATGAATACTTTTAAGTCTATCCTTTATACTTTCAAAGTTCGTGATTCGTAACAGTTTTTGTCGCGTCAAACACTTTTACTAAAACGATCATAACTTTTGATCCGTAAATCGGAATTAAGTGATTCAAGCGCCTAAACGATCCTTATAACATTGTCTATCTTAAAAAAGGTTATTTCTCAAGAATCTACGGTTTACAACTTCGAGAATTTTTGCAGAAACTTAAAGTTACGGTTTGTTGGTTTTAACGAAGTTACGTTTACGATAGGGGTTTCGTTTACGCCTTAACAATCAACACAACCACCAAAAATCATCATATCATCATCAACACACAAACTCCTCTCAAGAATATCATGTTCTTGAGGCAACAACAACCAACCTTAAATCTACTTAACTTAATCATCAAGATTTCATCAACAACACTTAGTAAGCGAGGTTTACTAACACCCACTAAATGGATCTTAAACATGAACCTTAAATAAAGTTAGGCCAAAGATCTTTACCTTTCTTGAAAGCTTGAGATGTGTTCTTGCAGATGTGGAGGCTTGGAAGTGCTTGGTATGATTTTTGGAACCTAAAACCACCATTAAAATCAAGAAACCAAAGAGAGGTTACTATTCACACTATTCACTAGTGAGTTTCTTGAATTTATTCCACCCATCAAACCTTGATAAAAAGAGATGAAAGATTTTTCTTACCTTAGTTTAGTTGCTAGGAGGCTTGGGAAATAATTGTGGGATTTTACAAGAACTAGAGCTTGGAGTTTTGAATTGCAATTTCCTCTTTTTTCTTCAAAATAGCCGAATGGGAGCAAATGGGGGTGGGGGGTATTTATAGCACTTGGTTGCTTCTCTTGGATGATTTCTAGGTTGCTTCTTGGAAGGTGACTTGATATCTTTGCAAGTTGATCTTTATTCTTCCTAGGATAGCTTAGGTTTATTCCTTGTCTCCGAATCCATGGACAAATCTTTGTAGCTTGCTAGCTTACAAGCTAAACTACAAGGTTAGCTCCTTAGCACACTATTTGCTAGCTAGCTTGGTCATCCTAGGGTTAGCTCACTATTTGATGAAGTAATCATGGTAACTTCCTTACCATGGTTTAGTTAGTGCGTTGCGTTTAATTAATCGTTTACGCGTTCGCTCGGTTACTTAAACGTTCTCCGCAATACTTATTCGTAAATGGTTCGCAATGTAATTCTTTTCATATTTATTCCTTATATTTTTATTTATCCTAATTGAATATAAATCCGTAGGATTTTAATCTCGTAATTATATTGTGATTCCCGTAGTCCTTGATAAGTCGTAATTACGGTCGTTTTTCAAAGTTCGTTTTCTTCGAAAACTAATAGCGTTTACATACACTCATTTGGTACGTATAGTTGTAATATCGATTCTGAAACTCATTTTCTTATGCACTATATAGTGTGGGCTCAAAAGTTTTTTCCGTCTGTCAGGGTTACTATTCATTAAACATTTTACAGGGTCTCAAAAATTCGAGTTATTACAGTCTTCCCCTCTAACAAGGATTCCGTCCCGGAATCAACTAGAAAATAAGTGGGGATATCTATTCCTCATGGTGTCTTCAAGTTCCCAAGTTGATTCCTCAACATTTTGATTTCTCCACAAGATCCTAACTAGCTTCACCATTTTGTTCCTCAGCACTTGTTCTTTCTGGTCCATTATCCTTATTGGCTGCTCGATGTAGGTCAGGTCTGGCTGTAAATCTACCTGCTCGTACTCTATTACATGTCGGGCATCGGCATGGTACTTTCTCAACATGGATACGTGAAACACATTATGTACTTATTGCAAATTAGGAGGCAAGGCGAGCTCGTAAGCTAGAGGTCCTATCCTCCTCAAAATTTCAAAGGGTCCTATGAATCTGGGATTCAGCTTCCTTTTCTTTCCAAATCTCATCACTCCTTTCCACGGAGATACCTTCAATAACACAGAATCTCCTACTTCATATTCCCTATCCTTCCTGGTCTGATCGGCGTACTTCTTTTGTCTGTCCTGGGCTGCTACCAGTCTCTTCCTGATGAGTTTTACCATTTCTCTGGTCTGTTGGACTAACTCTGGTCCTAATAGCTTGTGTTCTCCAACTTCATCCCAACACAGGGGAGAGCGACATCTTCTCCCATAAAGAGCTTCATACGGGGGCATTCCTATGCTAGCGTGATAGCTATTGTTGTAAGAAAATTCTATCAGGGGTAAGTGATCATCCCAATTTCCTTTGAAGTCGATGGCACATACTCGCAGCATATCTTCTAGGGTCTGTATAGTCCTTTCGCTTTGTCCATCAGTCTGGGGGTGGTAAGCGGTACTCATGTTTAGTCTGGTGCCTACACATTCCTGGAAGCTTCTCCAAAATCAGAAATTAAACCTCGGGTCTCTATCTGACACTATGGCTACAGGAACGCCGTGTCTTATTTCAATTTCCTTCAAGTAAATATCTACCAACTTGTCTACGGTGTACCTTTCATTGATTGGTAGGAAGTGTGCGGACTTGGTCAGTCTATCAATGATAACCCATATAGCATCGTGATTAGTCTTTGTCCTAGGTAAGCCTGTCACAAAATCCATGGCTATGTGTTCCCATTTCCATTCCGGAATTTCTAGGGGTCGTAACAGTCCACTAGGTCGCTGGTGTTCCGCCTTCACTCTTTGGCATATCAAGCACTTGCTAACCCATTCCGCTACTTCTCTCTTCATGTTAGGCCACCAATAATATTCCTTAAGGTCACGGTACATTTTCGTACTTCCTGGGTGGATTGAATATCTAGAGCTGTGCCCTTCATGCAACAGCTCGTCCTTTAATTCTTGCACATTCGCAATCCAAATCCGGGACGTATACCTCATGATCCCTTCCTCATCCTTCTCGCATCTCACTTCTTCACCGGTCAATGTCCCTTTTTCCTCACTCATCTTCTTTTCCTGACATACTCGTATCTTTGCAGTCAGTTCTGGTACTAGCTTAATCTTAAATAATCCTTCCGTTCCCTTACCGGTCATTCTTACGTCAATTTCCATCTTCTCAAATTCCTTAACTAATTCCTCCGATGTCATTATCATCTTGAGTCTTTCCTTCCTACTAAGGGCATCAGCCACCACATTGGCTTTACCCGGGTGATACAAAATTTCACAGTCGTAGTCTTTTATCAACTCTAACCATCTCCTCTGTCTCATGTTCAGTTCCTTCTGAGTAAAAATATATTTGAGGCTTTTATGGTCAGTGTAGATCTCGCATTTCTCACCGTATAGGTAGTGTCTCCAAATTTTTAGGGCAAATACTATGGCTGCTGATTCTAGGTCATGCGTAGGGTATCGGTTCTCATATTCCTTCAATTGTCGAGAGGCATACGCTATAACCTTGCCGTGCTGCATTAGTACACATCCTAATCCTTTAAGTGATGCGTCGCTGTATATCACAAACTCTCCCTTTCCATCGGGAAGAGCGAGCACTGGTGCTGACACCAGCCTCTTTTTCAGTTCTTGAAAACTCTCCTCACATTTTTCCGTCCATACGAACTTTTCTGCCTTCCGGGTAAGTCTAGTCAGTGGACCGACTATCTTAGCGAAGTCTTGCACGAATCTTCGGTAATATCCTGCTAAACCCACGAAACTCCTAACCTCTGTTGGGGTTGCTGGTCTTTCCCAATTGGATACCACCTCTATCTTGGCAGGGTCAACTAAAACTCCTTTGCTACTCACCACATGTCCTAAAAACTAAACTTCTCTCAACCAAAATTCGCACTTCGAAAATTTGGCATACAATTTCTCATTCCTCAAGATTTCTAAGACTATCCTCAAATATTCTGCATGTTCTTGCTCTGTCTTTGAGTACATCAGAATATCATCTATAAAAACTATCACACATATGTCCAGGTACTTTTTGAACACTCTGTTCATCAAATCCATAAAGGCTGCGGGTGCATTGGTTAATCCAAACGACATGACTAAGAACTCATAGTGTCCATACCTAGTGCGAAAAGCAGTCTTTGGTATATCTTCCGGTTTGATTTTCAACTGGTGGTATCCTGTCCTTAAATCTATTTTGGAAAAATGTACAGCTCCTTTGAGTTGGTCGAATAGGTCGTCAATTCTAGGAAGAGGGTACCTATTCTTTATAGTCAGCTTATTCAGCTCTCGATAGTCTATACATAATCTCATGCTACCGTCCTTTTTCTTTACGAATAGTACTGGTGCTCCCCATGGTGACACACTGGGCCTTATCATTCTGTTATCTAATAATTCTTGCAGTTGAGAAGCTAGTTCTTTTATCTCAACTGGGGCTAACCTATATGGGGCCTTGGATACTGGTGCCATCCCTGGTGCTAACTCTATAGCGAACTCTATTTCTCTGTCAGGTGGTAATCCTGGTAAGTTTTCTGGAAATACATCCTCGAATTCGTTTACTATGGGTATGTTCTGTATATTGGGGATCTCCTTCTGGGTATCTGTTACATAAGCCAAATAGGCCTCGTTACCTTTCCTTAACAATCTTTTTGCTTGAAGCATGGTCAAAAAATTTTGGTTCTGTCGTTGACCTTTAAACACTACTTCTTTATCATTCTGCACTCTTATCTTAACTTTCTTCTGTTCAAAATCTATTTGCGCTCCGTTATTGGATAACCAATCCATTCCTAAGATCACATCAAATTCTCCTAACGCGAATGGTATTAAGTCGACCTCGAAGATCTTCTCTTCTAATTTCAGCTTGCACTTAGGGTATATTTGATTTACAGGGATTATTTCCTTGTTTGCTATTTCCACTCGTAATACCTCACGTAAGGGTATGGCATTAAGTTTTAACTTGCTAGCAAAATCTTGAGATATAAAAGACTTGGTTGCTCCAGAATCAAATAGGACATTTGCATGTTCGGAATTTAACAAAAGGGTACCTGCTATCACATCAGTGTTTCGGACAACATCCTGAATAGTCATGTTGAATGTCCTAGCGGCTGGAGGTCGGTTGGATGCAGCTCTACTCATTCCTAAGGCTGGGGGCTTCAACATTGGGCAATCCCTCTTCATGTGTCCTACCTTCCCACATTGGAAACACGTTAATTTGGGCCGGGTGCAACTGTTGGCAAGGTGCCCGATTTGGTCACACAGGTAACATCTCAGAGGGGCTCTTGTCTGGTTACACACTCCAAGGTGCCTCTTCTTACAGGTTTGACATTCTGGTATTGGGACACGTGGTTGGCTATGAAATGTTGCCCTAGATTGTCCGCCGCCCTGGCCAACGCTCTCACTTGGGGCCTTTCTGAATCCGGGGCCTCTTGCAGGTTGGGACACCGCTCCCCTGACGAACCTACTTGGAAGGCTCCTATTTCCGGTTCCTATTCCTTGGCTTCCTATCTTCCTCTTCCTATTCTTCTTTTCTTTCGCAGTCTGCTCACTACCAGCTTCAATAATCGAGGCTTTCTATACTAAGGTGGCATAGTCTGTCAGCTCTAACACTGCTACTCGTTTCTGTATCCATTGTTTCAGACCAAGCTGGAACCTTCGCGCTTTCTTTTCTTCGGTATTCACAAACTCAGGCACAAATCTAGACAACTCAATAAATTTGGCCTCATATTCTGCCACGGTCATCTTGTCCTGTTTCAACTCCAGAAACCTAATCTCCATCTGGGTTTCCATAAATCTAGGGAAGTACTTGTCTAAGAACAGTCGGGTAAATCTATCCCATGGGATCACAACATCAGTTTCTAGGTTTCGTTTGGACTCCCACCAATAGTTAGCTTCTCCTTTCAATATGTAAGAAGCGAAAATGGTCTTATGTCGTTCCTCAACTCCTAGTATCTTGAAGGACTTTTCTATCTCTTTGAGCCAGGCCCGTGCTTCAACGGGGTCAGCAGATCCTAGAAACTCTGGGGGTTTGAGGGATTTGAAGGCTCTAAAGGCAGTAGCTGTAGTCTGTTGGGCAATATAGGGTTGTGGTGGAATGGGCTGTTGGTTCAGATTTGCTCTCAGCAGTTCCATAAATTCATTTATGGGGTTCCCTCCCTGTTGGGTATCCTCAGCCTCTTCTTCTACATATTCTTCCTCATCATATTCATTATAGTCTATGTCTTCTTCACTTTTCTCATTTACTACTGGGTCACCTCATTGTTGGTTAACAGACTCTGCGGGCTGTGCCCTGGTTCCTCTTCTACGGGGTGGCATTATTCTGATAAGGAAAATTGGTTACATGATTATAACAGTTAGGTTATTTTATTCATATATAATCATGTCATTTATTACTTAACAGGTTTTATAAAGTGCATTAATATAGACATCAATTCTTTAATAACTGCTTCGATATATATTCATAAGATCTCCCAATTATATCTTGGGGATGAAATAACTAGCCGAGTTCATACATGCCTGATTACAATCTATCACTGCCAGTTCTAAATACTGAAATGAAAATACATAAGCCGTGTACCCTGAAAGGCTAGGAATGCTATCTACTACTAGCAATCCTATCAAAATTGGTGACAAGTCACTCAGCCTTCTTCAAGGTCTACATCTAGTCACTAATCTCTCAGTCACTATCACTGCGAGTGAGGTCACGGACCCTCCTCATCGCTCCTGCAATCATCATCTCTGCATCGACTACTGGGATGTATCCTCCCACTGATGTCATCCTCATCTGAACCCTGGTACGGAGCTCGATCCCATCGATCTCTCTACGGGCTATGGCTGGGGAAGCAGCTCTGAAATCTCCGGGGTATCCTAGTCGGGTGGCTCTCTCAGCTGTCAGTGCCTGGCATAACTCAGCAATGCGGGCAGACGCCGCTGTGATCTCAGCGTTAAGTTGACTCACTACCCAGTCGTGTACGGCTACATGCATGGTCGTCGGTGGTGGTAGAGGTAAATCTGGGTCGCTAGAGGGTATGTCATGGACCTCATGGAACTGTGCGCGTATCGCCTCCTCCTCATCATCATCAGTATAGGACATAGGGCTCTGGATCCCTGGGGGTGGTGTAGGAGAGCGAATAGCCTGGTGTGGGTACATCTCTACATCTCTCCATACTACGCCATTAGCTACGGGGACAGGAAGCTCAGTCTCCTCCTCTAGGACATCCTCAGTAGGGTCATCGTCTGAATCTTCAATGGGTGGGCTCTCTGGCTCGGGAATAGGGTTATGGTCAGGAATCATGACATCATCAACAGGGTCAACCTCCCTCCTAGGCTCCACTGGTACCGGACACAATAGGCAAGGTGTTACTAACTTAGAGTTGGAATTCCCTTGAGGGTAAAACAGTCAAGACTACCATTGTAGCCCGACGACGAACTCGACTTGAGCTCTAATTGATTGTTTTATTATTCTTAGGTCTACATATTTTATATCCTATCGTTTCCAAGATTTGATAACCTAAGGCTCTGATACCATTTCTGTGGCGCCCCAAAACCCGGGGACAGGAGTCTCGGAAGCCACACTATCTAAACTTACACAACTCACACTACGATATGTAAATACTCACGATTCACGACCCCACACTTAACACACACACACTACAGGTTATTGTCTTGGAAACGAACCATCATTACTAGAGAAATTTTATTACAACCCAAATATAATTAGTCTTATCGGGGGTGACCTTTAAGTAAGGTTAATCCGCCGGCCGAATATACGTTCTTATTTCTTATCTTACATAAACCATACTTATAAATAAGCCAAACTATAAACAACTGAAAACTAATCCAGCTTATTCCGACTACCTGAGGTACTGCACCAAACAATCTACGGAACAGCTGGCCATTTCCTACCCGTTTCCTAGCTGTGGTTCTCATGGCAGGCATCTTGATTCACTGTTGTGTTGTGTCAATTTAAGAAAACAAGTGTGAGCTAAGATGCTCAGCATAATAATGTACAGTATGAAAATGACGGTATAATAACATCATATATTATATATATATTTTATTTAAAAGTAGATTTCTTGGTGTCCCACACCTTCTTATTAAAACAATTCTTTTAAGGGGGTTTTATAACCTGCGAATACCTTAATAGTAATCCCAGCACCTAGGCTTGGGTTACGGTATTGCATATCAATTCCAATTGGAAGAGTTTGGACATCTCACAGGAGCCACCGCATACGATGATCAGTCGTCCTATGGAAGTAACTTTCTTTACTAGTAAAAGGACGAATACCGTCATCTCTCGGGTATCACCCTGGCCGCATTCGGGCTACGTGTCCCATTTTCGGGTATGCACATACTTCACAAGTTCCTGAGTACACAAAGTACCTTCGCCTGCGGTACCTTTGGTAGCCCATCCAGCACACGTAGTACCAGAGTCTACCCCTCCATTGTCCTTCAACAGAATTCTATCAATCTCGGGAACTTGAACCGCATCGAAGTTCCCCAAGCGTTTTGCTTGTTGATAGAGATAGTTTATCTTTTTAAATATAAGTGTACATATATGTATATACGTACTTCCGAGAATTTTGGAGGAAGTACTAGGGATGTGAGTTGACCGTTGTCAACAGATAATTAATAAGGGAAAAGTTTCTTCTTGAAACTATATTTAATATAACAATAAGTCAGAATAATATTCACCGACGATCTGAAATTATTCGAATAATACTTCTAAATCAGAAGGTATATCAGGATCTATGATCTTTCAACCAATAACAATCCTTAATAAATAATCATTACTTAAATAGTAGTCTATAAATAATTTAAATGATAATTGATATTAACCATACCTCGAATGAGTTATTCTCTAAAAGATTTATTTAAATAGTATTCCTCAACTAGTTTGTGTTTACATAATTAATAATCTATCATGATTAATCGGGTTTGAAATAAATAAACATTGAAGTATACTACTCCTATAATAAAGGAATATGTATATAATATTTAATATCCGAATCAATAAAATATAGTTGAGGGAATATGCTCGTTAGGAAATCGTTTGAAAAGTTTGAGGTGTTTTAATGTTTCGTAAGTGGACGATGAGTCCCTTTAAAATATACTATTATGGACTTATATCCGCCCTATAATATCTCTGGAATGATTCCCGCATTTTATCTTAAATCCTGACCGACCCTCGGTCTTATATAATACATTACGCTTAAAGCGAAATAACATTTCACGATATATACTTAGCGTACAACATCGCTATATTATGCGAAAATTCGAAAACTACGTATCATGGCAAACATGGTATTTAAGTGATGATAGTAAAACAATCCTTTCACAACACAACAGTAAAAATGGAGTTGGGTTTGTAAATCTATAACCAGAAACATATTTCATTTCGTTAGGTTCCGTCCTAACTTATGGTAACTCGCACTCATGTGCTACTCATTATACACCCTCTCAATTCATACTACCCTTAAAATTTCTTTTAAGTCATAAACACTTTATGGTCACTTCATTTTCCTAAGTATCTTAGTTCATTCTCAATATCGACGTCGGCTCCGCTTAAGGATTCTTACGGTTTCTACTCGCGCGGTCTCGGCTCCGACATTTTTAAAAAATTGAGAAATCATTATTTTCACTCAAAATTTTTTTGACAGTTAGGAAACTCCGTATGTTACTCTCTGTAAAAATATCATGATTTATGAATACTTTTAAGTCTATCCTTTATACTTTCAAAGTTCGTGATTCGTAACAGTTTTTGTCGCGTAAAACACTTTTACTAAAACGATCATAACTTTTGATCCGTAAATCGGAATTAAGCGATTCAAGCGCCTAAACGATCTTATAACATTGTCTATTTTAAAAAAAGGTTATTTCTCAAGAATATACGGTTTACAACTTCGATACTTTTTGCAGAAACTTAAAGTTACGGTTTGTTGGTTTTAACGAAGTTACGTTTACGATAGGGGTTTCGTTTACGCATTAACAATCAACACAACCACCAAAAATCATCATATCATCATCAACACACAAACTCCTCTCAAGAACATCATGTTCTTGAGGCAACAACAACCAACCTTAAATCTACTTAACTTAATCATCAAGATTTCATCAACAATACTTAGTAAGCGAGGTTTACTAACATCCACTAAATGGATCTTAAACATGAACCTTAAATAAAGTTAGGCCAAAGATCTTTACCTTTCTTGAAAGCTTGAGATGTGTTCTTGCAGATGTGGAGGCTTGGAAGTGCTTGGTATGATTTTTGGAACCTAAAACCACCATTAAAATCAAGAAACCAAAGAGAGGTTACTATTCACACTATTCACTAGTGAGTTTCTTGAATTTATTCCACCCATCAAACCTTGATAAAAAGAGATAAAAGATTTTTCTTACCTTAGTTTAGTTGCTAGGAGGCTTGGGAAATAATTGTGGGATTTTACAAGAACTAGAGCTTGGAGTTTTGAATTGCAATTTCCTCTTTTTTCTTCAAAATAGCCGAATGGGAGCAAATGGGGGTGGGGGTATTTATAGCACTTGGTTTCTTCTCTTGGATGATTTCTAGGTTGCTTCTTGGAAGGTGACTTGATATCTTTGCAATTTGATCTTTATTCTTCCTAGGATAGCTTAGGTTTATTCCTTGTCTCCAAATCCATGGACATATCTTTGTAGCTTGCTAGCTTACAAGCTAAACTACAAGGTTAGCTCCTTAGCACACTATTTGCTAGCTAGCTTGGTCATCCTAGGGTTAGCTCACTATTTGATGAAGTAACCATGGTTACTTCCTTACCATGGTTTAGTTAGTGCGTTACGTTTAATTAATCGTTTACGCGTTCGCTCGGTTACTTAAACGTTCTCCGCAATACTTATTCGTAAATGGTTCGCAATGTAATTCTTTTCGTATTTATTCCTTATATTTTTATTTATCCTAATTGAATATAAATCCGTAGGATTTTAATCTCGTAATTATATTGTGATTCCCGTAGTCCTTGATAAGTCGTAATTACGGTCATTTTTAAAATTTATTTTTTTGAAAATTAATAGCGTTTACATACACTCATTTGGTACGTATAGTTGTAATATCGATTCCGAAACTCATTTTCTTATGCACTATATAGTGTGGGCTCAAAAGTTTTTTCCGTCTGTCAGGGTTACTATTCATTAAACGTTTTACAGGGTCTCGAAAATTCGAGTTATTACATCAACCTTATTACCTCCATCAGGATTTTCAGCATCAGTACTGATAGGGATAAATAAATCCTGATTGTATAATTAAATATTGCATTGATTGTACAAGGTGTGGGCTGCTAGGCCCAATAAGAAGATGTATGACATTCAAACCAGAAAGGTTACCACGTTGATCAGGCCTGATGGACCAGATCAGGCCTGATGGAACAAAAAAGGCCCAAAACCCTGATTGTTAATTAATTTCGTAATTAATTAATAAGGGAGAAAAACAGCCATTAAGATAAGTCCTAATGGGGATATAAATCCTTGTAGATTGGCCCCCAAGGAACCTCATAGGATAAGGAATCAGCTTCGTACTTCCTAGGACTCCTAAGTCCATCCTAATTCAGAGATTTGACCACCAAGTCTCCTATTCCAAGTCCAATTCAAGGACTCCCACATCTATATAAGGGGCCTCACCCCATAAACCAAGAACTACATTTTTTGACTTGATCCTTGGCAATCAGCAAGGTACGTAGGCATCTTGTTAAGGCAGATTGAGTCACGAAACACAAGAGCAGTCAAATCGAGCCTTGAAGCTCACGTTCCTTAATACTAAATTCAGCAATTATATATATTAGTTTTTAATCCATAACATTTGGCGCCGTCTGTGGGAAGGGGCAACAACAACCATAGCGAGAACACAGGAGAACAATTAGAGCTCTGGAGGAAGGAACACCATCGGGGACAACCCAGGTGATTTCGTCAACCGTGGAGATTCCCCCCACTCAACTTATGCATCTACTCAAGGGGAAGCCCATATAGGGGCAACATAACCCCAGCCGCAAGGGATTACTCCCCCGACTATTCAAGGTACGAATCCTCAAGTTCAACAAGTACATGTACCTGTGACTTCTCGACCCGTCGGGTATGAATATTCAACTGTTACTACTAACCCCCCTTATAGGATGCCCCTTTACCCCGAGGTTGGAGGAAGTGGACATGCTGGGCGAAGTGAAGCACGAGGGCAATCGCCCCCCTATATACGAGGTTTGGCTCCTATCCCCGAGGATCGGGAATTTTCTGGTCCTTACACTGAGAGAGACTCCGAATCTTCGGATGATGAAGTGGCCCCAAGAAGGAGGCGTCCTGGCAAAGAGCCGATGGTCGATGGAAGACAGCGCCCCCAAAGCACCCAAGGGGCGAATCCCCAAGAAGTGCAGGAAAGGATCAGGGCTCATGAGGCTGAGATCCAAAGGCTGAGGCGCGACTTGGAAGCGCACCAGACCACCAAATCCCAGATACCCCCTAGGCGGAGAAATCCTCCTCATGTCATAGACCTGGATGGTCCGGTGCGGAGAAGGGCTGTTATCCCAAGGACTGATCCAAGCAATCTTCTTCCCCTTGGAGATCCTGATGATCCTACTCTGCCCTTCACTGAAGAGATAATGAATGCCCATATCTCAAGGAAGTTCAAGATGCCAACTATCAAAGCCTATGATGGCACGGGAGATCCTGCTAATCATGTTAGAACATTCTCTAATGCACTGCTGCTGCAACCCGTGAATGACGCTATTAAGTGTCAGGCCTTCCCTCAAACCCTGTCGGGTATGGCTCAGAGGTGGTATAGTCGTTTGCCCCCAAACTCCATTGGGTCATTTAGAGAGTTAAGTCAGGCTTTTATTAAGCAGTTCATCAGTGGAAGAGTCCATGAGAAAAGTTCAGCGTCTCTTATGAGTATTGTGCAGGGAGCAAAGGAATCCTTGAGAGATTACCTGAATCGTTTCATAAAGGAGGCTTTAAATGTCCCAGACCTTGATGATAAGGTAGCCATGATAGCGCTGTAACAAGGAACTAGGGATGAGTTTTTTAAGATGTCCTTGGCCAAACGCCCCCTGAAAGCATGTTGTAGCTCCAGGAAAGGGCAGGGAAGTATATCAAAGTTGAAGAAAGCATGAGGAAGACCATAGTAAGTAATGAGCCCACTGGAGGCAAAAAGCGAAAAACTAATCTGGAGTATATCGCTAAGGAGAAATATCCTAGAATCGAGCAAAACCCTGATTCAACCCCCAAGAAGGGAGGCCCTGGGAAAAAATTCACCGAGTACGCTAAGTTGAATGCTTCTAAAAGCCAGATCTTAATGGAAATCGAGAAAGATCGAGATATTCGTTGGCCTAAACCCCTGAAGGCTGATCCTGCCAAGCTAGATAAAAGCAAATATTGCAGATCTCACAAAGATGTTGGTCACGACACCGATGAGTGTAGGCAGCTGAAAGATGAAATTGAGTTCCTCATTCGAAAAGGAAGATTGAACAAATACACTGGAGAAGGAGGGGACAGGAATAATAATGGAAGGAAGAACTTTGAGGATCGTAGGAGGGACCAAGACGATCAGGGGCGAAACCTCCAGCCTAGAGGACCAGTTATAAACACAATTTATGGAGGGCCGAGACCTCGAGGGCCTGTGATAAACACGATCTTTGGAGGACCTACTGCTGCTGGATTATCCAAAAACTCCAGAAAAGCATACACTAGAGAGGTTATGCATATTGTTGGAGAAGCCCCGAAAAGGGCCAGGACAGAAGTAACATTGGCTTTTGATGATTCTGACCTAGAGGGTGTGAAGTTTCCTCATGACGACCCGCTGGTCATAACACCGATAATAGGAAATAGCCCTGTCAAGAGGGTCCTTGTGGATAACGGTGCTTCAGTGGATATTTTGCTCCATGATACTTTTCTAAGGATGGGATATAACGACTCCCAGTTGACACCAACCGATATGCCGATATATGAATTTGCAGGAGTGGAATGTCCTGTGGAAGGGATAATCAAGTTGCCAACCACCATAGGTCAGGAACCAAGGCAGGCAACGCAGATGTTGGACTTTGTGGTGGTAAAGGCTAGTTCAACTTATAATGCTATCATGGGGAGGACAGGGATACATGCCTTCAAGGCAGTCCCTTCTTCCTACCATTCAGTTATGAAGTTTCCCACCCGGAATGGGATTGGAGAGGAGAGAGGAGATCAAAAAATGGCTAGAAGCTGTTACGTGGCCTCTTTGAGGGCAGATGGAGTCGGGGGGCAGGTTCTTCCTATTGAAGATATGAATGTCCGAGAAAATGATGAGAAGAGAGGAAAGCCAGCAGAAGACTTGGTTTCGATTCCTTTAGACCCCGAGAATCCTGAGAGGATGACTCTCATTGGAGCTACATTAGAGGAGCCCCTTAGAGGTAAGTTGGTGAAGTTTTTGCAAGAAAATATTGATGTGTTTGCATGGTCAGCAGCTGATATGCCAGGCATAGACCCAGAGCTGATTACTTATAAGTTAAACGTGGATCCAAGTCGGAAGACAGTGAAACAAAAGAAAAGAAACTTTGCCCCGGAAAGACAAGAGGCTATAAAACAGGAAGTAGAAAAGCTCTTAGAGGCTGGTTTCATTGAGGAGATTCAATTTCCGGAGTGGTTAGCAAACCCTGTAATGATGAAGAAGGCTAATGGAAAGTGGAGAATGTGTATAGACTTTACTGATCTGGATGATGCATGCCCTAAAGACTATTTTCCGTTGCCAAGGATTGAAACTTTGATTGATGCCACTGCTGGGCATGAGATGCTGAGTTTCATGGATGGATTTAGCGGATACAATCAGATTAAGATGCACAAGGATGACATTCCAAAGGTATCATTCATCACTGACTTTGGTGTTTATTGTTATCTTGTTATGGCATTTGGTCTTAAGAATGCAGGAGCCACCTATCAAAGGTTGGTAAATAAAATTTTTAAGGATCTTATTGGTAAGACTATGGAAGTCTATGTTGATGACATGCTAGTCAAAAGTCTAGTAAAGACTGATCATATAACCCATTTGAGGGAAGCTTTTGAGGTCCTGAGGTACAACAAGATGATGTTAAATCCTACAAAATGTGCTTTCGGAGTAGGATCTGGAAAATTTTTGGGATTGATGGTCTCCAAAAGAGGGATAGAGGCTAACCCCGACAAAATAAAGGCAATTTCGGATATGGAACCACCAAAAATCGTCAAGGATGTTCAGAAGCTCACATGAAGGGTTGCTGCGCTAGGACGATTCATCTCCAAGTCAGGAGACAAGTGCTTGTCATTTTTCAAGTCACTAAAGAACATCAAGGACTTTGTATGGAATGAGGAAAACCAGAAGGCATTCAAAGACTTAAAGAAGTATATGGCCCAGGCCCCGTTGTTGGCCAAGCCAGCTTTGAATGAAGTTTTATTCTTGTACTTAGCCGTTTCAAAAAGTGCTTTGAGCGCTGTGTTGGTTAAGGAAGAA
Organism: Apium graveolens; assembly: GCF_009905375.1. Classification (NCBI taxonomy): domain Eukaryota; kingdom Viridiplantae; phylum Streptophyta; class Magnoliopsida; order Apiales; family Apiaceae; genus Apium; species Apium graveolens. Next base: position 216,512,976 of record NC_133654.1, read on the forward strand.
TTGAAAATCCAGAAACCCGTATATTATGTAAGCAAAATTCTACATGGCGCTGAGTTGAATTATTCAACTATTGAGAAATTTGCTTTAGCCTTGGTAATGGCTTCAAGAAAGCTGCGTCCCTACTTTCAGGCTCATCGAATTGAGGTGCTAACAAATCAGCCATTGAGAAATATCATTCACAGTCCCAAGGCGAGTGGGAGATTGATTAAGTGGGCAATAGAGCTGGGAGAGTTCGATCTCAAGTATAAGCCACGAACGGCGATAAAAGCCCAGGCGCTAGCTGACTTCGTGGTGGAGTGTACCATACCCAACCAAGAAGTTGGGGAGCAGGAAGATACCATACCTCAAGACAAGGGAGTCGATAATGGGTACAAAGAGAAGGATGATAAGGAGAAAGAATATTGGGTTCTCTATTTTGATGGAGCATAAAAAAGAAACTCCAGTGGAGCATGATTGGTTCTATAAAGCCCTGATGGGTTCTTAATTGAGTATGCTATGAAGCTAGACTTCCCAACCAAAAACAATGAGGCAGAATATGAAGCCCTGATAGCTGGCCTTGGCCTAGCTGGAACACTTAGAGTCAAAAACTTAAAGGTCCGTGGAGACTCGAAGCTGATCATATCCCAGGTAAAGGGAGAATTTGAGGCAAGGGATGATACGATGGCTAAGTATGTCCGCCTAGTAAGGGATGTGATGACCCAATTTAATGAGTGCCATGTTGAGCACATTCCAAGGGAAGAAAATACTAAGGTAGATGCATTATCAAAGTTTGCTTCATCCGAGATAGAAGAAAGTTCAGGAAGTGTGTACTTCCGTGTTTTGAAGACACGAAGCATAGATGTTAAGCTTGTGGCTCCTATAGGCTTGGGGACGTCATGGATTGATCCCATTAAGGCTCACATTCAAACCAGTTGGTTGCCAAGTGATGCAACTGAAGCACGGAAGTTAACTGTTCGGGCACTAAGGTACTCTTTGATAGATGGGATTCTGTACAAAAGATCTTTCGTGGTTCCTTATTTAAGGTGTCCCAGGCCCGATGAGGCACGCTTGGCTCTTGAAGAAGTGCATGAAAGTATTTGTGGACAACACTTGGGGGGCAGGGCCTTGGCTCATAAGATAACCCGTTTAGGCTTCTATTGGCCAGAAATGATGGCTGATGCCAAAGAATATGTGAAGAAGTGTGATCACTGTCAGAAGCACGCACCTGTTGTTAGACAACCCCCTGAGATGCTGACCTCTATCAACTCGCCCATTCCCTTTGCTATGTGGGGAATGGATATTTTGGGGCCTTTCCCCATGGCCACGGCCCAAAGAAAGTTTCTGATTATAGCCATTGATTATTTCACCAAGTGGATTGAAGCCAAACCCTTGGCCAAAATCACAACTAAGCAGGTTGCACAATTCCTGTGGGAAAATATTATGTGCCGGTATGGAATTCCCCGCATCCTAGTCACCGACAATGGAACACAATTCAACAACGAGGAATTCAAGAAGTACTGTGAAGAAAATGAAATTGAGTTACGGTTCACCTCTGTGGCTCACCCGCAAGCCAATGGGCAAGCGGAGGTAGCAAATCGAATAATCCTGGATGGACTAAAGAAGAGGATCGAGAAATTAATAAATAATTGGGTGGATGAGATACTTCCAATATTATGGGTCTATAGGACTACCTGTAGAGTCACGACTGGAGCAACTCCCTTCATGTTGGCATATGGGGCAGAAGCAGTAGTTCCTGTGGAGATATCACATTCCTCTCCAAGGATTCAGGCTTTCAACGCTGAGGAAAATGAGGAAGGACAAAGGTTGGCTCTGGACTTAATCGATGAAGTGCGAGATGGGGCACATGCAAAGATAGTAGAGTATCAGAAGAAGGCTTCATTCTACTACAACCTAAGGGTTAAAGAAAGGTTTTTCAAACAAGGTGACCTAGTCTTGAGGAAGATAGAAGCGTCTGGTGTAGGACAAAAAGGGAAGCTTGCCCCGAATTGGGAAGGGCCGTACAGAGTCAAGAGCGTTCAAGGTAGAGGAACCTACAAGCTAGAGACTGTGGATGGTTTTGAAGTCCCGAGAACTTGGCATGCACAAAACCTGAAGGTTTACTATGTATAGGGCAATTGGATACGATTCTCACTTGTCAAGATGACGAATAGGTTGAAAGGCACCTTGAAGGTTTGTTCGTGTAGGATTTTATATTCCAGTAGAATTTACATTGTCATGTCATTATTGATAAGGGTTGAACCTATATTATGAAAAGTTTTGGAAAACTAGACTTCATATTAATAAGTTTGAAATTATTTCAACCTATGGATGTTTAAGTTGTGTGGTTTTAAGAAAAAATCATGCTTTGATCATTGAAAAAAGGAGACTTCAAGGATTCTTTCATAAGAGTGCGCGTTACACAATTCAAAGTTTCAATTAGTTCAAGGTTAAATACATTGGAAAGATAAAGGAGAAAGATGCGAATAAGAAAAGCAGCATATGAAATACCCCCTGAAGGGTAATAAGTTCTGATACAAACGAAGTTCAAACATAAGTTAAGGATAAAAATACAAAATAAAAAAAACTACTCCTCCATGCGGGAGCCTTCATTCCCTTGCTCCTTATCAGCACCCTCGGCATCCTTCGCAGGAGAAGCGGGAGGAGAAGCAGTGTTAGGATCAAAGATGCGATCATCTGGCTGAGGGGAGTTGAAGAGGGCATCTATGTTGTCCTCCGTCTCAGCCTGCTCAGGACTTATAAAGTCCTTAGGGTCGACTAAGCCCGGATGCCTCTCAGAAACCGCCTTTACAGCCGCATCCCATCCCTGAGTAAACTGTAGGGTAAAAACCCTCATCATGAATCTCCATGAGATTCTTAAACTTGTCAGAATCCATGTAGTCATCAATGAGATTTTCCTTATCGCTCCTAAGTTTCACCAGCTCGGAATGAGCCTTAGCCAGCTCCTCCTTCTTCGTGTCCAGCTTCTTCTCCAGGACCTTGGCTCTCTCCTCCCATTTTTTCATCTCCTTCTCAAACTCATCAGAGTTACCCTTCCAGGACCTAGCCTGATGGAGGGCTGCCTAGAAATAGGTGTTACTCTGCAAAGAAATATAAGTTAACACAAGCTCATTGAAACATGAGAAAGTTGGAATTCAAAGAAAAAAGAAAGTAGAAAGTTACCACAGCTTGGGCTTGAGAACCCAGAAGCTCAATAGTCTCGATATCACTCCCCGTAACAATGTCAGTAAAATTATGGGAAGTGATGAAATGGTACGACCAAAGCATGTTTGGTGGATCCAACCACCGTTTCGCTCCTCCTGAAGCCCCATTTAGGCCTGAAGGAATGTGCCTTAAGTGGAGGATCCACATCGTCCCCCAGCTCGACCACCGGGACATGGGGCTTAAGGAAGGCACGAACATCAGGCTTGCTCCTGGGGTCCCTGTTTAGCTTGGCCCTCTTCTGGCGGCCAGATTCCCCCTCCTTGGGCATGTTGACGTTATTAATAGCCTCACAAGCTGAGAAAAAAAATAGAAGGAATATTAAATTGTAGAAGATAAAAAGTTACAATTAAAGGGAAGGAAAAATTGCTACGCAGTTATAAATTTACCCTTATCACTGGCCTGAGAGAGACCAACTTTCTTCAAGGAAAACTCCTCTAAAAGGGTCCAGGTGTCTGTTTTCCCATCATCTGAAATTAAGGCTTGATAGGCCACCTCCTCCTCATCAGTTAACCTGATGCTACCTGGACTCCCATCTGACACTTTGCAAAAGGGCCTACGGAAGAGTGTGGCCCAATCACCCCCAGCCCAGTTTAGCCTAACAAACTCATCCCTCCATTTGGGGTTGTTCTCAACTATAGAATTACTATCAAAGATATGGGAGATTTTGGGCCGTTGGCGAATTAAAACCCAGCCCGGTTGACTTATGGAGCTATTATAGAACTGGAAAACTTTCCTAAAGACAGCTACGGAAAGAGGAAAATTGTTTCTAAAATAAAGGACCATAAAACAGATAATGTTCCTCCAGGAATTAGGAGGGAGTTGACAAGGGTTGATTTGTACATCAACAAGTAAACGATGAATAAATTCATGGAATGGGAACCTAAGACCCGCGGTCAGGGCTCCTCGATAAATAAACAGGGTATCCCCCTCCCAGTTATATGTCCTATCCCCAGGGGCGGCTGGAGTAATCCTAAGGTAGGGTGGAAGTCTATACATGGTGTTCATGGACTCGATTCTACCATCTAACTCATGAAAGGTGTTACCATGGTTATACGAATCTAACTCAGATAGAGAGGGATATTCATCACCTCTAGAGTTAATCATATCAATTAAGGAAGAATACGGAGATTGAATTTGAATGTTTGTACCTCTTTTAGAAACATTCATCTTCCCCAAACGAGCCAAGTCACGATCCGCCATTGATATGCTTCGGTTGAATGCTTGAAACCCATAAAAAACTTGAGAAAGGTGGAACTGCAGTGGCTGGAGTCGCCGGAAATCGCCTTCTTAAAGAGGGAACTCTAGAGAGAATTTTGAGAGGAAGTTTAAGAAATGAGGAGTGAAGTGAGGATTCTCACTTCACACTTCACTTATATAAGCGAAAAGCTCGGAATACGAGGCATTTTTAGGCCCATGTAGCCAGGCCCAACTTAAAAAGCCCATTTACAAGAAGCCAGGCTCCAATAAAAAATGAAGGGTCGAAAAATCGACCAGAATCTTAAAATGATTCGACCAGAGTCCTGATCGACACAAAAAAGGACCTTGATCGATATGTCATTCGATCAAAAGGGTAGAAATACACTTAGTTCGATCAGAGTCCTGATCGAAAAAAGAGAAAATCCTGATCGATATTTCATTCGATCAAAAGGGTAGAAGTTCACTCAGTTCGATCAGAATCCTGATCGACAAAAGAGAAAATCCTGATCGATATTTCATTCGATCAAAAGGGTAGAAGTTCACTCAGTTCGATCAGAGTCCTGATCGACAAAAGAGAAAATCCTGATCGATATTTCATTCAATCAAAAGGGTAGAAATTCACTTAGTTCGATCAGAGTCCTGATCGACAAAAGAGAAAATCTTGATCAGGAGAGAAGTGCATTTAGTTTGATCAGAATCCTGATCGAAATCGATCAGGAATCCTGATCGATTCTACACAGATCCTGGTCGAAGATTCAATCGACTAGAGGGTCACTTTGAAGGCTAGTTCGATCGGAATCCTGATCGAAATCGATCAGGAATCCTGATCGATTCTGCATGGATCCTGGTCGAAGATTCAATCGATCAGAGTGTTACTTTCTGAGCTAGTTCGATCAGGATCCTGATCGAAATCGATCAGGAATCCTGATCGAAATCGATCAGGAATCCTGATCGATTTGGTATACATCCTGATCGATTTTAAGCCAGAATTAAGGGAAAAATTCCTGGAAATTAAGGAAAAATCCCAGAATAAAGGGAAAAATTCGTGGAAATTAAGGAAAAATCCCAGAATAAAGGGAAAAATTCCTGGAAATTAAGGAAAAATCCTAGAATTAAGGGAAAAATCCCTGAAAATTAATATAATTCCTGAATAAAAGGAATAAAAGTAAATTGTGGTAAACGTGTAGGTCGCTCCACACTTTACGCAAAAACAAAACCCTGCAAGGGAACGAATGGACTTAACTTCTGTGAAACCTAGTCAATGTTTCCCAAAAGTTGGGGGCAAATGATAGGGATAAATAAATCCTGATTGTATAATTAAATATTGCATTGATTGTACAAGGTGTGGGCTGCTAGGCCCAATAAGAAGATGTATGACATTCAAACCAGAAAGGTTACCACGTTGATCAGGCCTGATGGACCAGATCAGGCCTGATGGAACAAAGAAGGCCCAAAACCCTGATTATTAATTAATTTCGTAATTAATTAATAAGGGAGAAAAATAGCCATTAAGATAAGTCCTAATGGGGATATAAATCCTTGTAGATTGGCCCCCAAGGAACCTCATAGGATAAGGAATCAGCTTCCTACTTCCTAGGACTCCTAAGTCCATCCTAATTCAGAGACTTGACCACCAAGTCTCCTATTCCAAGTCCAATTCAAGGACTCCCACATCTATATAAGGGGCCTCACCCCACAAACCAAGAACTACGTTTTTTGACTTGATCCTTGGCAATCAGCAAGGTACGTAGGCATCTTGTTAAGGCAGATTGAGTCACGAAACACAAGAGCAGTCAAATCGAGCCTTGAAGCTCACGTTCCTTAATACTAAATACAGCAATTATATATATTAGTTTTTAATTCATAACAAGTACTTATCAATGACAGCTGTTTGCATTTAGATTTATCAATTTGCTCCCCCTTTTTGGCATCATCACCAAGCAGTAGAGAAAGAATCAGCTCCATTGAATTCTGTACTTCTGTAAGTTGATCAGACATTTAAGCTTGATGAGCTTCCAATCTAACTTGATTGGTTTCAATTGCAGTTTGTCTGGTAACTATTGGTGAAATTTATTTCTAAATTTCCTGATGAGTAAGCAGCTTTGAAGCAATCAATGATTCTTTAATATGATTGATTTGAGTAGTAGTTGCTTCATGAGTTGTGTGTAAGGATCTGACAACCAAAGTTGATGCTTTCAGATGATTCAGCACATCCGGATTTGTAATCTTCTGTTCTGCTGTTTCCAGATGTTCAACTGCATATGTTCTGGAAATAGGATACATATTATATTTCCAATAAGCATTCCAGTGATTATCAAATTAATCCTGCTTCTTCTTAGCATCTAACTCTTTCATTTTCCGTTGTCTCACATGCATAGGCATATCTTCAGAAAAAAAAGATCATTCTCAAGATCTAACATAACATTAGATACATGAGTTTCTTTACCATCATTAGATTCTTCAATAGTAGCTGGATCTTGCACTAATTGCTGAACTTTATCACCAGCTTCAGCATGCACAATAGACTGAGAAATTGATCCAATGGCTTCAGAAGCTTCCACACCTTTAGCAATTATCTCCACATCTTCAAGTATTGTAGATAAATGAATTGGAGCTTCAATATTAACTTCCAGGAGCTCGATTCCTGTAGAATGCTGTGGTGATTCTGAAATGAATGAATCTTTATGAATGGACTGCTGTGCTACTACATATTCAATAACAACAGGGATTTTTTCAGGTGATGGAAAAGTAGAATGAATGGACTGTTTTTCAACAAAACAGGGATTATCTCATGTAGTGGAATAGTAGAATGTATGGACTGCAAAAAAGTATCAGTACTTAGACTTGCAGGGAGATTAATAGCCTTTGATATATCAGAGTTTTCCTGAGATTCAACAGACAGTTGTTCAACATCTATTCCTTTAGTAATCTGAGCATCTGCAAACATATAGCAAATAAAATTAATCTCTCTATTCTTTTACAGTAGTCTCACTACTCCTCACACCACACATCTCATGACTTTTAATAGTCAGAATTTCCTCACAAGGATTACTAAATCCTATCTCTCATCTATCTCTCCTTTTTCCAGGAAGGATCCTGCCTCTCTTAAATTTTATTTTTTTCTCCATCTTTTCACACATCTCACATAAAAAGACTCAGAATGATTGTCCTATATAAATAAGAGGTGGCTAAAGAAGGGTGATTTGTGATCATATAACTAGAGGTAGTCCATAACTAAGGTCTAGATGTAATCATGTCAACAAGATTTATATCATTAAAAAGATATTATAAATGCTGAAAGAACTAAATCAGTATTTAAAATAAATGATGATAAAGTAACACCAGTATTTATACCTTGTGAATATGATGATGCAGATTCTGTGCGAACATTTAGTTGTGGTACTGATAAAATATCAGTAGACATTTGAGACGGATGAACTCTGCCTTCAGCATCAATAATGAGAGTTACTACAACAGGAGTAAAGCTTGCATTTCAACTTTGATGCAATGGTTCTTGCGTAGCTGAAGAATTAGGAGTTTCTGGATGACTTTGACAACCAGGTTCTTGTGTACTCTTCTCCACAATTGCAGTAATAGACTCCTGAGCAGTTTCAATCAGAGGCTCTTGTGCTTTAATATCTACTGCACCACTTTGAGATGCAGGTTCTTGTGTGATTGGATCAGAAGATGTAGCTGTTGTACCCCTTTGAGATACATGTTCTTATGTGCTTGATCCAGGAAAAAGTCCTTTCCCTTGTAGCCTCTTGACACTAGCTTCTACTTGCTCATGAGAGACTTCCCTTGCTCTCTTCTGATATTGCATGACTGGAGTTTCAGACAGTTCTACAAGCACCTAAGCAGTAGTCCGGATATTAGAATTTAGATTTGATACACTCTGTGTCTCCTCAGCAATTTCCTGTTTAAGCTTGAACAAGTGCTGATTGTAATAAGCTTTGACCAATATTCTTCTCTTTGGTCTGGAATTTGTATGAGAATCAGCAGTTGTGTCTTTTCCAGTTGATGAAACAACTAGTTTTGGAGAAGAATCAGACGAAAGGTTTGGAAATCTGGAAGATAAGGTAGCATTGTCCTCATATGAATCTGATTCTAATCCAACAAGTACAAGTTTCCTCTTTATAATTTCTGAAGGTTTTGAAGAATGAGGAAATTGAGATGCTTCGAGTTTTGACTTAGCTACATCAGGATTTGTAGCTTTTTGTACCAAGTCTTTCTGTCTTTTTATAACAAGTGTCTTTTGAGAGATACTTGAGGCGACTTCTGTTTGAGATGGTTTTAGGGTTTGAGTTATTGTGCTGAGGTGAGCTACAAGGGGTTTCCAATGGTTATTTCCTGCAGCTTAGCACTTTGACTGTTAAGCAAACCATAAGTCTCAGAAATTCTTGCTAAGAGCAAGTTTCTTACAACTAAAGGTAACCTTAAGGGATCTAAATGCAACCGCTTTTCATCTTGTGAAATTAAGTCAGAAAAAGCCCTTTTTGTCAACTTAAACATAGACACTATTTGATTAGAGGGGATAGGGGTAATAGGAAAACAAGCATTGAAAATCATCTGACAGAATCTAGCATAATATACTATATTTCTATCAGCATTTATGCTATCACCAATAAAAGACATAACTACTCTACCATAATCATAATGTGAACCATGGATTAGAGAGTACCCTATCTGTTGTGTCATAATGGGCAAGGCATTAAAATTTGTGGATTTATTGTTGAACGCCTTTGTGATACAATCAAAGAAGAAATTTCATTCCTTCCTTAGCCCATTCCTTTTTAATTGGCCAGGGTTCTTCAAATCCTTGTCATAACCAATCTCAGTAAAGAATCTCCTCATTTCAGTATCTCCTACCAAACTTGAGTAGGAGGTATGAGTAGGCAACTGCAGTGCATCTCGTACAGTTTGAGGAGTTACTATCCTTGTTGTATTGTCAAATTCAGAAACAAGGGTTGGAGATCCATTAGCTCTTCCATCATTAAATACGCCTGTTCTCCAAATAGCAAGCACCTGGTCACCAGAGATTGTGGGTGGAGCTGTTAGAGCAAACCCAATCTTACTGGATCCAAGAAAGTCCTGAAAATGTGAAAATCAACTTTCACGCTGTTGTTAGACAAGATAGTTGAATAGTTGTTCGTCACAAACTTGGCACTGAAGGGTTTTTAGCACATAAACGCAACGAAAACGTAAATTTAAATATTAAAAAAATCGAAACCCTCCACAGGATCCATGCGAAAAATAATATTTAATTCGTAGTTCAGTATGTTTACCTTAAGAAGCTTTACGTTAATGGAAATATGGAGGTCTTTAATAGCGATCCAAGAACGATGAGTGGAGATCCCTAGCAGCTGCTCCTCAAGTGTGAAGCACTCCATCGGTATCCACCAAGAGATCAATGTGATGGAGGAGGAAGAGGTTGAGAGAATTAGTTGCCTCCCTCTTCTTCTACTTTAGAATTAGGGTTAATTATTTGGGTTGAGGCAAATAGGGTTTATAATAGTATATTTATAGGCAAAGTTTTCAGCTGAAAATTTTCCATAAAATATTATTATTATTAACCCTTTAATTGATTATTCTTATTAACCAATTAACTAATAATTAAAACACCTTTTAATCATTAATCCCTTTTCTAAACACTTTAGAAAAATAATTCTCTCACTTGATTTAATTTCCAAAATTAAATTCTTAATTAATAATATTAAGAATTAATTAAATCTCATATAATCAATTAATAAATCTGCTAATTAATTATTTATTTCACAAATAAATAATTACCAGCCATTATTAATTAATTCCTCCACCATTAAATCATTCTCTTTTATGGTTTGACCCTGTAGGTACAATATTAAGCCGGTAGTAGAAATAAATAATAATAAAACCATTTTATCATTATTTATATAAATTCTCTAATTCATTAAATATGATTAATTAATAAATTAATCATATTTATTCTACATCGTGAGGGATACTTCTCAGCATATCGCGACTATCCGGATAATACGAATTCACTGCTTAGAATACCAAGAACCTATTCAGTGAGTAGTTACTGTACAATCAATTCCTTCTACCCTGCAATGTCACGATTAAATACAAGGCATGGAACTTGTGTCAAGCCTATCTTATTTAATCATTTGCTTTCCCATTCACTATGCTTAGTCCTATTTAATGTAAATAGAAACTCCTTTCTAATTTCATTCACTCTGGCCAGAGATTCCTGAACTAGCATAAGTGGATCAGCATTGAACATTCTCTTCCTTCACTGGAAGGGGTAGATCCTTTATTGATCATACACTATCTTCGTGTCCAAATTCCTATACCCAGTAGAGCCCTTATAATTGTCCCTGGAGACTAAGAATTAAACCAAAGCATAGTTCAGTGTACACAAGATGACTATGATGACCTCAAGTCTAAGGATACTTGTACAACTATCACTATGTGAACAACTGCTGACACGTGAGTGAACTCCATCAGTTGTTCAGCTGTGTGAGTCATGTTCAGTGAACTTATTCTATAATAAGCACCTACATACTAGCTATAGTGTCACCACACAAATGTCTATGAGAACATACATCCTTCATTATGAAGCAAGCATAGTTTGTAGCGAACTTTGCCGGTTACTAATTACCAGTTAGTAATCCTACGACCAGGAAATATTTAAGTTTAGAGTTATCATCTTTTAGGTCTCATTATTATGATCTCATCATAATCCATAAAAAGCTTTACTCTAAACTCTGGTATATCTTATTTAAACACTTCAATAGATAAAGCCCACAATAAAACCAAAATAAGTCTTTTATTAATATCAATAAAATCACAACAGATTACATAAAAGTTATTCCTAAATCATCATACATGATTGGACTTAGGACACATCTCTTTCAATCTCCCACTTGTACTAAAGCCAATCACTCTGGTATCTAATACCCATCTTGTCTTTATGACGATCAAAGTGACTTTGAGAAAGTGGCTTTGTGAGCGGGTCTGCTACGTTGTTATGTGTGTCAACTCTCTTGACGTCTCCTCTTTCAATACAATACAAGAAATGTTACCGCGCTCCCACTAACCTTTTTTGGACACATGGTTCCTCTATGTTTTTGATAAAACCAAACTCTTTGATTGTCTCATCAAAACGGATGTTCTATCTATGAGAAGCTTGCTTTAAATCATATATGGTTCGCAGCAGCTTACACACTAGGTGTTCATTTTCCTTGGAAAGAAAACCCTCTGGCTGTGTCATATACACTTCCTCTTCAAGTTTCCCATTGAGAAAGGCCGTTTTTACGTCCATTTTCCACATCTCATAGTCGTAGTAAGCAACAATCGCAAGCAAAATCCGAATTGATTTTAACAGGGCTACAGGCAAAAAAGTTTCATCAAAGTCAATCCCTTGCCTTTGTCTGAATCCTTTTGCCACGAGCCTGGCCTTATAGGTCTCCACCTGCCCATCTGCTCCAATCTTTCTTTTATATACCCACTTTTACCCAATAGGCTTAACAGCTTCAGGAGCCTCAACCAGAGTCCATACTTGGTTGGAATACATAGATTCCATTTCGGATTTCATGGCACTATGCCATTTCTCTGAGTCAACACTACTCATAGCCTCATTATAGGTCACAGGGTCGTCATCATCAATGATTGACAACTCATTGTCATTCTCAATGACAAGGCCATAATACCTCTCAGGTTGGCGAGACACTCTTCCTGACCTACGAATGGGCTGTTCCACAGAAGGTTGTTTAGTGTGAACAGGTGTTTCCACTTAATCCGCAGTAGTTTGTGCTTCTTGAACTTCATCAAGTTCAATTTTGCTCCCACTATTTCCTTCAAGGATAAAGTGCTTTTCCAAGAAGGTAGCATGTCTGGAGACAAACACCCGATGATCGGTGTAAAAGTAATACCCTAAAGTCTCTTTAGGATATCCCACAAAATTACATTTTACAGATCGAGATTCCAGCTTATCTGGGTCAACTTTCTTCACATAAGTTGGACATCCCCAAATCTTAACGTGTTTAAGACTCGGTTTCCTTTCTTTCCATATCTCATATGGAGTTTGAGGAATAGATTTAGAAGGCACCTTATTCAGTAAATATGCTGAGGTTTCCAATGCATAACCCCACAGGAATACTGGAAGATTTGCATAGCTCATTATGGACCGAACCATGTCTAACAAAGTTCGATTTCTCCTTTCAGATACCCCATTCAACTGTGGAGTATATGGAGGAGTCCATTGGGAGACTATACCATTTTCTTTGAGATAAGCTAGAAACTCTCCATTCAAGTATTCACCACCTCGATCTGATCGAAGAGTTATAATACTATGTTTGGTTTGTTTCTCCACTTCATACTTATATTCTTTGAACTTTTCAAAGGCTTCAGACTTGTGTTTCATCGAATACACATATCTGAATCTAGATCGATCATCTATGAAAGCAATGAAGTATGAAAATCCACCCATGGTTTGCGTAGACATTGGTCCACATACATCTGTGTGTACCAATCCTAGCAAATCTGCAGCCCTCTCTCCATGTCCACTAAATGGAGATTTGGTCATTTTACCCAATAGACAAGACTCGCATGTATGATATGATTCAAAATCAAAGGGGTCAAGTAACCCTTCCTTATGCAATGTCCGCAGTCTATTTTCACTAATATGACCAAGTCCGCAGTGCCACAAGAAAGTGAGATTTTCATCATCCCTTTTTCTTTGATTAGTATGTTCAATTTGTAGTAAATTATACTCTACGTCACATACATACAGACCATTGTTTAAAATAACACTTCCATAAAGAACGTTATCTCTAAGAATTGAACATTTATTATTCTGAATAACAAACGAAAATCCAGCCAAGTCTAATATGGAATAGAAATAATATTCCTCACAATCGAGGGAACAAAATAACAATTATTTAGAACAATAGTCTTGCCCGTAGGCATATGTAAATGAAATGATCCTACAGCTTCAGCAGCAACTCTTGCTCCATTTCCCATCCGTAGAATCACCTCCTCTTCTTCTAGAGTCCTACTTCTCCTTAGTCCCTGCAACGAATTGCAAATATGAGAACCACAGGCGGTATCTAATACCCAAGTAAAAATTTGACTTAGTGACATATTAACTTCGATCATGAACATACCTGAATCAGAAGCGGTAGTCTCACTACCCTTTTTCTTCTTCAATTCTGCAAGGTAAACCTTGCAGTTCCTCTTCCAGTGCCCCACCTTGTTACAGTGAAAGCAAACAACTTTGCACTTGGGGTCTTCAGCTTTTGGTGGAACCGGCTTTTTCTCACCTACTTTCTTCTTCTTGGAAGGGTTCTTCTTCCTTTTCTTAGGATTGGAACATTCACCAATTAGAAGAACAGAACTCTTCTTAGGGGGGAAATTTGATTCCGCAGTCTTCAACATATTGTGGAGTTCAGGTAGGCTGACATCCAGCTTATTCATGTGAAAGTTCACAACAAACTGCGAGAACGAACTCGGAAGTGATTGCAAGACCAAGTCTTGGCTCAGCTCCCCATCCATGGCAAAACCAAGTTATCCAAGACATTCAATCAAATTGATCATCTTAAGTACATGGTCATTCACAGATGATCCCTCAGACATCCTACAACCGAACAGTTCCTTCGATATCTCATATCGAGCTTTCCTCCCTACCACATCATACAACTCTTGTAGATGCATAAGGATAGTATGGGTATCTATATGCTCATGTTGCTTCTATAGCTCAATATTCATGGAAGCTAGCATGATGCATTGAGCAATATTTGCATCATCTATCCACTTACGATACACAACATGTTCATCATTATGTGCATCGCTAGCAGGTTCAATAGGCTTAGGTGAGTCAAACACATATTCCAGCTTCTCAACCCTGAGAACAATTCTCAAGTTTCGAAGCCAGTTAGCAAAATTAGGACCAGTCAACTTGTGAGCATCTAGTATACTCCGGAGTGATAGTGCAGAAGACATAACGAATATAGTAAATCTGTAAATGATTAACACATAACAACACTTAGCAAATATTCAATTTCATTTCAAAACACTATATGAATCGGGTCTTTATTCATAAGTGGCTCCCACTAGTTTATCTAATTTATACAACCCCTAAGTGAAAATTAAGCATTCATAATGCTAGTGGGAATAGGGATCCTACATTCCATCACACAACCTCGGCTGTAGCATGAAACGTCATGTGATGTTCAATAGGCAGACAACTCTTGTCAATTACATCTTATGTTATTCCCTAATAAAACTTTAGCCTCTTGAATAATTGAGTCACGGCTGTAGCACGACAAACTCAATATTCTAAGTCAAGTCTAACCCAACATTTCGTACAATTGAATCAGTCTCCAACGGCCCACGGCTGTAGCACGTAACGGCCTTTAGATTCTAATTTAATGTACACATCTTTATGTAATAGACAAGTATTTCTTATTTCGAAATCAAAGCCCTCGGATGTAGCACGAAACAACAATGATTTAAAAATAAGAACTACTTTCTACCATTTTGGAAGGCTTTGACCGACACAAGCCCGTTGTGTCATTGGCCAATTACTACTTGATATTATTTAATTTTAGAGGGATTATATTATGTTACAATCATAATCATATTATAAAGAGATTCTTCCTTTTAAATTAAATATTTCAAATCAATAATCGATAATCAGATGATTCCCAGATCCGGGGAAGCATTGTCAAGAGGCGTCACTTAATACCCCTTTCTTACAGATAGAAATCTGCTTTTAACAAAATCATCCTTTCTCTCAATATTGAAAATTCATATTTAATTACGTGTTTCATAAACACAAGAATCTCATGATTGTATTCATAATATTATTGTTAAGAAAAGAAATGATTCCTATTCTAGATTTTCTAGAGCACGCCTTATATTGATTTAAGTTCACCTAAATCTATCATCGCATGGTAAACATAGGTATATATCTCATATATAAAATTAAATAAACAAGTAAATGTAAAGTGCAATAAAGTAAATGTGTTTGGTTATGGCCCCGTCTTATGTGATCTTTATCAAGCTCATGATAAAGATCAAGGTCAATCTAATATGGTGATGGAAATAAATACAACTACTTATTACATAAGTCTTCTTATTTGTTTAGACTTCTCGTATGCCTCGTCTTCTTATTTGTATCACCTTCATTTGATAGCCTTCTTGAGTCTTCAATTACATTACATGATTGAAAGTAAAACTAATCTAATGAACTTACAAGAATAACTCGAGTTACATTCGAGATTTATGATTACAAAGATTGACGACATGCAAGTCGTATTTAAAACCAAAACCAAAACTATTACACTAAGGTCGAAAGGCCATAACGATCCACCATGCTCATACAACACATAAAAGCATGTTAAAACACATAATTTGATCTTAACATATCATATTATCCATCATCTAATCATAAAAAAATGACAAAAATCAGAAAAATCAGAATCAAATCAGAAAAACAAGAATTACTGTTTACGGGCAGTAAACAACGTCAAACCCCTTACAGACGAGTCGTTGATAGCTTTAGCTATCAGTTTTGTTCAGACGCTCGTTTACCTATGGAATAAGGTATTCGTTTGCGTAAATCGGACACCAGACCCAGATTTCAGCAAATCTGCAGCAGCCAATTCAGAATTGTATCTAATTTGATTCTCATAATTATAACAAACATAAATCATGTATATATCAGTATATATACAGATTACATAATCATCTTATGATTATACAACTCACATGAATATCATATATTCAAAACCATACATATATAAGGATATTATATCAACATCAAATCATGGCGAATCACGTACATGCTCATATATCGAAAACAGTTAAACACATAAACGAATTAAAAACTTTTCGCAAGTAGCTCTGATGCCATTGAAGGGTTTTTAGCACATAAACGCAACGAAAACGTAAATTTAAATCTTAAAAAAACCGAAACCCTCCGCAGGATCCATGCGAAAAATAATATTTAATTCGTAGTTCAGTATGTTTACCTTAAGAAGCTTTACGTTAATGGAAAGATGGAGGTCTTTAATAGCGATCCAAGAATGATGAGCAGAGATCCCTAGCAGCTGCTCCTCAAGTGTTAAGCACTCCACCGGTATCCACCAAGGGATCAATGTGATGGAGGAGGAAGAGGTTGAGAGAATTAGTTGCCTCCCTCTTCTTCTACTTTAGAATTAGGGTTAATTATTTGGGTTGAGGCAAATAAGGTTTATAATAGTATATTTATAGGCAAAATTTTCAGCTGAAAATTTTCCATAAAATATTATTATTATTAACCCTTTAATTGATTATTCTTATTAACCAATTAACTAATAATTAAAACACCTTTTAATCATTAATCCCTTTTCTAAACACTTTAGAAAAATAATTCTCTCACTTGATTTAATTTCCAAAAGTAAATTCTTAATTAATAATATTAAGAATTAATTAAATCTCATTTAATCAATTATTAAATCTGCTAATTAATTATTTATTTCACAAATAAATAATTACCAGCCATTATTAATTAATTCCTCCACCATTAAATCATTCTCTTTTATGGTGTGACCCTGTAGGTACAATATTAAGCCGGTAGTAGAAATAAATAATAATAAAACTATTTTATCATTATTTATATAAATTCTCTAATTTATTAAATATGATTAATTAATAAATTAATCATATTTATTCTACATCGTGAGGGATACTTCTCAGCATATCGCGACTATCCGGATAATACGAATTCATTGCTTAGAATACCAAGAACCTATTCAGTGAGTAGTTACCGTACAATCAATTCCTTCTACCTTGCAATGTCACGTTTAAATACAAGGCATGGAACTTATGTCAAGCCTATCTTATTTAATCATTTGCTTTCCCATTCACTATGCTTAGTCCTATTTAATGTACATTAGAAACTCCTTTCTAATTTCATTCACTCTGGCCAGAGATTCCTGAACTAGCATAAGTGGATCAGCATTGAACATTCTCTTCCTTCACTGGAAGGGGTAGATCCTTTATTGATCATACATTATCTTCGTGTACAAATTCTTATACCCAGTAGAGCCCTTATAATTGTCCCTGGAGACTAAGAACTAAACCAAATCATAGTTCAGTGTACACAAGATGACTATGATGACCTCAAGTCTAAGGATACTTGTACAACTATCACTATGTGAACAACTGCTGACACGTGAGTGAAATCCATCAGTTGTTCAGCTGTGTGAGTCATGTTCAGTGAACTTATTCTATAATAAGCACCTACATACTAGCTATAGTGTCACCACACAAATGTCTATGAGAACAGACATCCTTCATAATGAAGCAAGCATAGTATGTACCGATCTTTGCAGATTACTAATTACCAGTTAGTAATCCTACGACCAGGAAATATTTAAGTTTAGAGTTATCATCTTTTAGGTCTCATTATTATGATCTCATCATAATCCATAAAAAGTTTTACTCTAAACTATGGTATATCTTATTTAAACATTTAAATAGATAAAGCCCGCAATAAAACCAAAATAAGTCTTTTATTAATATCAATGAAATCAAAACAGATTACATAAAAGTTATTCCTAAATCATCATACATGATTGGACTTAGGACACATCTCTTTCAGACACCACCATAATCAAATGGTTTAGAAGCAGCAGATGAAGTCATGGTTAATTTTTCAAGAAGAATTTACGAACAGTAGTTAGGGTTTCAGAGTTTACTATTTTGAGAAGGGTAAAGTAGCGGAGAAAGAATAACACAGATAAGCAAAGTATCATCTAGAATCAAAAATTGATTTTGTACAATACTTTTCTCCACTAATTTAGTCACATTCAGTTTAATAGGACACGTGGCAACATATGATTGACTTAAAAAGTAATCATGTAAACGTGTGTTACTGTAGGCACAATTCTCAAGAATAAGGTTAAACATTAAATGAACATGTTCCAAATATTACTCAACAGTAAACACCTGTAACCATGAAAAATTTCCCATCCGAGGTCAACTTCAACCTTGTAATTACAATTCTAATTTAAACATTATTCTCATAAAAAATAGTCAATAAAAGTTTGACCATTAACAGCAGGTAATCACAATTATCAGGATTTATCAACTACTGGAATAAACTATTAGTCAAAACAAGTTTGACTAATAACAGAGTTTATAAGCATAATTAGTAGTTCAACATGCAATTATCACATAAAATCATTTAGTACAGTTTGCATGTTATCATGGCATCAAACATTTAACACAAAAATCAGTATCTAACAAGTACTAACACATAATAAGATACCATGCTTCAAAAATATCAGCAGACTTAATTATCAGAGTTGGAGAATATCCTGAAATCATTCCCAATTCATTCACCAATCTTGTGAATGTAGCTTCACAGAGAGGCTTGGTGAATCTGCTACTTGCTGATCTATTGGAATAAAGACCAATTCCACTGTACCAGCTTCCATGTGTTCCCTTAGGAAATGGTATCTGATGGTGATGGGGTTAGTCATTGAATGATGCATTGGATTTTCTGTCATTGCATTAGCACTTTGATTATCACAATATATAGGAATAAAAGAATAGTCTAACCCATAATCCAGCAGCTGATTCTTCATCTATAGAATCTGAACACAACAGCTTCTTGCAGCAATGTATTCTGCTTCTGTAGTTAAAGTGGAAATTGACTTTTGTTTCTTGTTGTACCAAGAAACCAATCTTCCTCCAAGAAATTGGCAGCTCTCAGAAGTGCTTTTCCTGTCTATTTTGCATCCTGCAAAATCAGCATCTGAATATCCAATTAGCTTAAAGTCTAAATCTCTAGGATACCATAATCTCAGATTCATGGTGCTTTTGAGATACTTAAAAAAAATTCACAGCTAATATATGAGGTTCTCTAGGGTCATCTTGGAACCTTGCACAGAGACATGTAGCATACATGATATCATGTCTATTAACAGTCAGATATAGGAGTGAGCCAATCATACCTATGTTGTTAGTTATAACTACTGAAGAACCAATATTTAGATCTAACTTGGTTGCAGTGGCCATTACAGTTGATGCAGTTGAGCAGTCTTGCATTCCAAATATTTTGAGTAAATTCCCGGTGTATTTGGATTGATTTATGAAGATTTCTTCATCAGTCTTTTTAACTTGTAACCCTAGAAAGTAACTCAATTCTCCCATCATACTCAGTTGATACCTGGACTGCATTAGCTTTGTAAATCTCTCACAGAGTTTATCATTAGAAGATCCAAAAATGATATCATCAACATATATATGTACTAATAACAAATCCTTACCATGGTATTTATAAAAGAGAGTTTTATCAATTGTACCTCTTGTGAAACCACTCTCTAGCAGAAATAGAGCAAGTGTTTCATACCAGGCCCTTGGGGCTTGCTTCAATCCATAGAGTACTTTATTCAGTAAGTAGATATGATCTGGATACTTTGGATTAATGAACCCTGAAGGTTGTTCAACATAAGCTTCCTCTTCGAGTTCTCCATTTAAAAATGCACTCTTCACATCCATTTGGAAAACGTTAAACTTCTTGTGAGCAGCATAGGCAAGAAAGATTCTTATTGCCCCTAACCTTTCAACTGGAGCAAATGTCTCATCATAATCAATGCCTTCTTATTGTGAGTAACCCTTTGCAACCAGTCATGCTTTGTTCCTTGTAACAATGCCCTCACTGTCATTTTTGTTTCTGAACACCCACTTTGTGCCAACTACAGATCTGTTCTTTGGTCTTGGCACAAGAGTCCATACTTTGTTCCTTTCAAACTCATTGAATTCCTCTTGCATTGCTGTGAACCAGTCAGCATCTTGCAGAGCTTCTTCAACCTTCTTAGGTTTAGTTTTAGATAGAAAAGAATGGTAGAGAAATTCATTTTGAGTGGTTTTTCTTGTTCTTACACCACTATCAAGTTTTCCAATGATTAAGTCAGGTGTGTGTGAGTTAGACCATTTTCTTGCAGATGGAAGTTGACTCCTAGAAGAAGAACCTCCCCTTGATCCATGAATTCTCTATTATTTCCTTGAGTAGTACCACTATTGTTTCCTGATGCTCCCCCTGAATCAGTATTGCCACTGTTATCAGTATTTGACTCATCAGAGTTTGAGGAAAATGAGTCTGATAATTTTTCTACTGATGTTTCTTGAGTTGAATCACTTGTAGTAGTCTCTGAATTTGAGTCATGTTGCTCCCCCTCAACATATGCTTCTCTATCAGAAGAATTTCCACTATTTTGTGGAACCTCAGAGCTTTGAGTCATGTCAGGATTTACTGAA
Source organism: Apium graveolens (assembly GCF_009905375.1). NCBI lineage: Eukaryota > Viridiplantae > Streptophyta > Magnoliopsida > Apiales > Apiaceae > Apium > Apium graveolens. The sequence continues at coordinate 216,533,664 of NC_133654.1, forward strand.
TCAAAGTCAGGATTTATAAGTTCAGCATAAGGTACTTCGTTTTAAAATCTCAACTTGTTATGGTCATCTGCATCTTCTAGACCTATTATCTTCTTGTCATCAGAAGATACATGTATAGATTCCATGACTGTTCTTTTTCTCAGATTTTAAACTCTGAAGGCTTTTGTAGACAATGGATATCCACAAAGATTCCTTCATCAGCTTTTAATTCAAACTTGGTAAGCTGCTCCGGATGAGTTTTGAGAATAGAACATTTACAACCAAATATATGAAAGTATTTCAAATTTGGCTTCTTTCTTTTCACCATATCAAATGGTGTCTTTCATGCTTGTTGATCAATGTTGCATTTTGTGTAAAGCAAGTAGTTTGTACAGCCTCAGCCCAGATGTAGGTAGGCAATCTTGCTTCTTCTAGCATGGTTCTTGAAGCTTCTATCAGAGTTCTATTCTTTCTTTCAACAACTCTATTTTATTGTGGAGTTCTAGGAAAAGAAAACTCTTGTTTTATCCCCATGACTTTGCAGATTCTTCCATAGAGCTATTCTTGAATTCAGTTCCATTATCACGTTTGATGATCTTCACTTTGTATGTTGACCCTTTTTTCAGCTCCCTCACATGATCAAGAAGAATGGATGGAGATTCATCCTTGGTGTGCAGAAAATACACCCATGTGTATATTGTATATTCATCAACAATCACAAGTGCATACCTCTTCTTGGCAATAGACATAACATTCACTGGACCAAAGAGATCAAAATAAAGTAGATGATATGGTTCAAGAATTGAGGATTCAGTTTTACTCTTGAAAGATGTCGTCCTTTGTTTGGCTTTCTGGAATGAATCGCATAAGCCATCAAGAGAAAACACTGTATTGGAAAATCCTCTTACAAGATCTTCCCTCACAAGTTTATTGATATTGTTGAAGTTGAGGTGAGAAAGTCTTTTATGCAAGTTTCAGCTGTCTTCCACAAATGTTCTACCCAGCAGACAAACTTCCGAATTATCAATTTTTGTGGAGACCCTGGCTTCATATAAACTACCATGCCTTACACCAGTCAATGTGATCTTGTCATCAGCCTTACTAACAATTTCACAATGCTCCTTATAAAAATTGACATGGTTAGCTCTGTCACAGATTTGACTCACACTGATCAGATTATGTTTGAGTCCTGTAACCAGAGCTACATTTCGATAATGACATTTCCAATTTTGATTTTGCCATATCCCAAGATTTTTCCTAAGTTGCCATCTCCATAAGAAATGCTTGGGTCACCTTCTCCTCAAATTCTGATAGCAGAGATTTATAACCAGTCATATGTCCTGAGCATCCACTGTCTAAGACTAGAGCATTCATCCTGTCACCCTGCAATCAATAATTTGAATCATTTAGTGTTTTTAAGGACCTAGACTTGCTTGGATCCTTTGGCATTTTTAAGTTTGATAACAAATGCAGCAGAAGACTTTATATCATAATTATGTTAACATTCTTACTATCAGTATTTATACATGCAGAAACATATTTTCCTTTAACTAAAGAGGGTTTAAGTTTATAAAAATCATAATACAAACTGTGATACTCATTACATGTATAAATAGAGTGCCAAACACTGCTTCAATGAAAACAAAGATTATATGGTTTATATCTAGCTGTTCTATTCCTAAACTCTGATTTAGACGGAAAACCTTTTATCTCTTTATTCTTCCTGCAAGAATTAGCAAGATGATTAGTGCTACCATAGTTTGAACAGGTCTTTCTAGGTACATTAGGAGGAGTCACATAATTTCCATTCTTATTAACACCTACCTTGTCATTCCTATTTTTCCTAGACCTTTTCCTTTTGTCTTTCATGTGTAAGTCCTTCAGCTTTTGCTTAAGCTGTTTCTGAGTCATTGAACCAATATTTACCGAATTTGTGTGAACTTGTTCACTCTTTTCAGTAATTAAGTTTGATCGAGGTGCTGAGGTAGTACCTTCCTCCTGGATTGATTTAATATTATTAGCACTTGGATTAAACTTAATGGTATTTATTTAGAACCTTGTTCAATTTGACCTGACTATGAGTTTTTATTGGTTCTGTTTTCTCAGTTTCTTCTCCACTTTTCTTATCGGAATTGGATCTAGCTGAATATCCTAATCCTGATCCCCAACTGCCATTTTCTAAGATTTCCTGAGTTTTCTTTCCTAAGTTAGTCCAAATTTAATGACCTCTCTCTCTTTAGCTAGCTCATTTTCTAGATAAACATGTTTTTCTAACAATTTTTCTTTAACATAAACATCATTTTTTTTGAATTTCTAGCATGGAAAGCAACTCAGTTTCTAGGTAATCATTCCTTTTCTTAAGCATAAAGTTTTCACTCTTGATTCTATTGTTCTCTAAGGTTTGATACCTAAAACTAACATGCAGATACTTAAGAAATAATCTTAATTCATAGATATCATCAGTATCAAATGCAAGAGTAGACCGAGGTACCATTAATTCAGCATTTTCGGTCTCAACATTAGCATTTGCCATGAGAGCATAATTGATCCCATCATCCGAGTCTGATGAATCATCCCAGTTTCTCTTCTTTGAGATCAAATCTTGTTTCTTCTCAGCTCGAGGTTTTCTATAGTCAACTGCAAAGTGTCCAAGTCCATCACAGTTGTAACATCTCTCTTTTGAATTGTCAGGTTTTCCATATCTAGCTTCCTTCCAATCAGTATCTCTTCTGTTGTTCTTCTTATTAGAGTTTGAGGAACTGGAACATTTCCTGGAAAATCTTCTCCCTTTCTTGAAGTTTCTATAGACCATCTTCTTGAAACTTTTAACTAGTAGGGCAGCCATTTGATCCATATCTTCATTCTTGTTGTGTTCACTATCAGTATCTGATTCAGTATCAGGATTTGAGTCATCATCAAAATCTGATGATTCAGTATCTGATTTAGTAATCATGGATTTCCCTTTGAAGTAGCTTTTCCTTCTAGATTTCTCCTTTGGCTTCACTTCAACCTTGAGTGCAACTGGTCTAGTTTTTTATCCTTTCCTCTTGCTCCTTTACTCCATCTCTAGTTCATGAGTTTTCAGAACTCCATAGATCTCATCTAGAGGTGTGATATCAAGATTATAGTTATCCCTGATTGATGTGACTTTAACATCCCACTTTTCAGGGAGAGCAAGTAGAAACTTCAAGTTTAAGTCCTCCAAATCATATTCTTTGTTGACAAGGGATAAGTCATTCAGCAACTTCTGAAATATGTCATAGATCTCAATTAGGGACTCATTGTCCATTGAGTCAAAGTGCTCATATTCTTGAGTAAGTACTGTCCTCCTGTTCTTCTTGATATCAGTTGTACCTTGACCTTTTACTTCTCAAGCATCCCATATCTCTTTTGCTGTTTTAGATCCAATAACTATGTTGGACATAACACTATCAAGACTGCTGTGCATGATATATCTAACTTTAGCATCCTTCATGATAGACGAAATATCTTCAGGAGTATACTCATTCTTGTCTTTGTCTATCATCTTATCTGGTTCTCTTGTAATCGAAACAACTACCTTTATTGGTTTATAAGGATCATCATAGATCATACTTAGGTATTCAGGATCTGTGGCTTCCAAACACATGGCCATCTTGACTTTCCAGATTGGATATTCATGTATCTTTAGGATAGGAACCTTGATTGCTTCATACCTACTCATGTTGCTGCTTATCTGTGATCCGGCTGGGGGTTGTGGCTTTGAATTTTGTGTCTCTTCTTCTTTGTCTACCATTGTAGATTGATCTTCAGATCTTAAACTATTTGTACGTTAACAGCAAGCTCTGATATCAATTGTTAGGACCTTTATCAACTGTAGAGGGGGTGAATATAGTTAATTCAATCTAATCGACAAAGCTTCAACATAATCAACAGTTTTTATATTAACTGATAAAAACTTATTACACATGTACTCTCTCGAAAGGATGAACAAATATCCTTAAGAGCTGCTAGGATATGTGAAAGATATAATAATATCGTAATGCTTGTTGCATGAACCTAATATGTGCTTTATATAGAGCACAACTACCAATGTATAAGGACTCTTATTCTATTAACAACAAGAAAACCTATACTATTGCTTCTGAGATAAAGTCCTTCACCGCCTTGAAATTCCTGTTTCCTTTTCCTCTTCGAAGATCAACTGATGTGACAAATACTGATTTCATTATCCGTTGACATCATCATCCTTTAATATCCTATCATCCGTTGATATTTCATCATCCGTTGATGTTGTCATCAGCATCCGTTGATATATAAGTTCTGAAATGAACTTCTGATAGTTTCTGTTTGATATCATCAATTGCTCCTAACACTCCTTGAAACTGGTAGAAAGTCATCCTGATTGAAACAATTCCAGATAGCTCCAGCATCAGTTTAAATTTTTCTTGGTTTTCTTCCTGCAGTCTTGAAATGAGTTTTGGTTGGAGGTTTAAATGAAGGTGGTTTTGATATTTTCTTGAGTAAGGTTTGGCTAGTTTTGATAGGTATTTTGAGTAGGGAATTTGTAGTTGACTTGTAAAGGTATTTGAGTTTTGAGGTCAGGATTGATTGAGTGTCTGTTTGTCTATGTTTGGGGGTTTGAGTTTGGTGAGTTTGTGATATTTGAGTTATTTGGACATTTTTTTGATTTGTTACACCTTCTCCATCTCTGCTCTTCTTCTTTCCATCATCCCTACCTTTCTTTTCTTCCTTCTCCTTCTTCTTATCATCCACCTTGCTACCAGTTGCTTTGCTAGACTGACTTGGATTTGAGCCAGAAGATTTTTGCTCATCTTTCTTATGTTCATCATCATCCAAATCATCTTTTGAACTGATTTATACTCTAAGCAACATGGTTTCAGCATTCTTCAGATATTTACCCAAAATCTTGATCATCTCTTCATCTTCAATCCTCTTGATCTTCTTGGTCTTCAAATTAGTTTCCGGAGTCATGATCAATCTCAAATTTCCTATGACAAAGTGCTTAGGGATCATGAAGTGTTTGCAACTTTTTGTACATGAACAGATTTAGGCCACTCCCTTGTTTGGTTGTAGGTAAGCTTCTGAAAATGCAGCTACTTGACCCTTTTTTAGTTCATTTAGCAAGAGAGTGTCCTCTGGAATCACCCTGTTAACTTTGTTGATTAGGATGTCCCGCTCATACGCTCTTCAAGATTGGAGATAAGAAAGAGACACCTTCATACACCTGTCCGTACCTGAGTCATTGATGTTTGCAACAATCCTCTTTTCTCTGAAGTTTCCACTGCTCACCATCACCACCCTTAGAAAATTTAAATTTCTGTCCAAAGCCTTCTTGTAAGTAAAGTGATTGCTGTTTAGAGAGATTCTGAGAGCCTTGAAGAGTTCATCAAATTTCTTTTCAAGACAAGGTCACTCAGCTGCTTTCAAAAGTCTGTCCATTCCAATATTATCCTTTTTTTGAATTTGAGTTGTGGCTTGGCTTGATGATTTTAATTGTAACTGAGACTCCATCTCCCCCTTAGTTTTGGTAGCAATCATAATGATTATAGGTAGAGGGATTTAGGTCCTAACTGATTGTGGTAAGTCTGGAAGGTGTATCCTGAAATATAATATCCAAGATATAGCGTGTAATTATTTTTATCAATAAATATTTATTATGTGATTATTATATGAATTTTGGTGAATTATAGGATAATGTATATTGATATCTAGATGTTTATATGTGATAAAATGTGAGTATGTTAATTTTAATATGTCCAGAATAAAATACAGATAACTGTGATATTTTTCTAGTAATTTTTAGGTTGTTATATGATTTTATAATGATTTATTAATTTATTAATTATTTTCTGTATAATTATAAAACCATTTTATAAAATCGGGAATCGTCCAAATTCAACCATTATTACATTTTACAACCCAAAACTCTTCGAAAAACTCATTCCTGACCTAATCTGATTATTCTGAATATTTTTCATGTTTTGACTTTTTCATTCCGGAGTACGATTTGATTCGTATGAGTCCCGGCGTAAAATTTTTGATACGATAATCATTTTTACAGATCAATAAAACCCGTATTCTCGAAATACGGGATATTATTACATTATCTTCGTATAAAGTGTTATAAGAACCCCGGTTTTGATAATTATCCAAAACGGGTATCAAATCAGATCATTTTTGCAGTTACTTAATGGCTAAGTAACTTATTTTTCGATCCAATACGATCCAACGTGTATTAATATTCTATAAATATAAATAGCCTTTTTCTTATTTCATTTTATTCTTATAATCATAATCAAACAGTTTAACCCGATAATTCACAGAGAAAAACCCATAAACCCGTCGCGTTTTTGAGAATCGAACTTAAAAACGAAAGCATTATCGAACTCGGAATCGAGCGTGCCATATACCGAATCGAAGCTCTCGAAAAACTCTTCCAAAATCAATCATCAATTTCAGTGCAAATATCAAGGTTCTGTTCTGTTCTTATTTATTTATTTATTTTATTTTGAATTAAATAATTATTAAAATAGGAATTTTTTATGTTGATGTTGTGTGTGTGATTTGATGGTTTAATCTTGTAGATAATTTTGTCCTGGTCATTTTGGTATATTGTATGATGAATTTAGAGTTCAATAACATGTAGAAAAGTGGGTTCAATCTTTGAATTAATAAAATTAGGGTTTATAACTATAAATGTTTGCAATTGAAATTTAGGCATTTCTTTGTTAAGGGTTATTAGTTAAAATTGATGTTACCAACTTATAGATCGTCCAAAGACGATTTGATTGGTATATAGATGGTGAACAAACGATACTGAGAAGAGCTTGGTCAGAAAATCGACCGTGGCGGCGGCAGAAAATTCAGATGAATTTTTCGGTCGATTCAGTAAGTGTTTGTTTGTTTTGAGGTTGCAGATGTGTTCCTGATGGCAAGAAGATCATACGCTGTGATTTTGGTGTGTTTTTGGGTTAATCTTTACTCGCCGGAAAAGCTTGGTGGGCGCCGTTACTGGCGGTCGGCCACCGGAGCTATTGAACGGGGAAGACGACAGGGAAAAATTACAATTTAACCCCCTGAAGTTTCCATGTTCTGCAGAACTAGTATTTTATTTTAAAATTTTCAAATATTGGATTTCAGTTTTATTATTTTCAGAAATTTTGTTTTCTTTTTATAATATTTTCAGAAATTGTTTTTAATTATTTTAAATTCCAAAATTTATTATTTAATTATTCTGAAAATTATTTTTAATTCAAAAATAAATCTTGATTATTTAATTAATTAATTTTAATTGATAATTAATTATTTAATTACTCAATTAATTAAAATGATAATTTATTAATTAATTTAATTAGTTTTTAATTAATTTTAATTGATTATTAAGTTAGATTTAATTATTTATTTTGATTTAAAAATTCTAAAAAATAGTTTCGAGCTTTAAAATATTATTTTAAATTATGTTCAAGGCTCGATAATTATAATTAAATTATTTTAAAGTCAGATTCGGGTATTCAAACCTTATTATTTAATTATAAAATGATTCGGAGACCCATTTTAATTCCGAAAAATGTTCAAAAATTCGTATTAAATACCTGGAAAATCAGTTTAACCCTGAATCTTCTATGAAAAATTATTTTGATCGAATATCTTACGTGCTATGTGTTATATGTGATCTGATTGATGTGTAATATGTATGTTTGTGCATTGTTTGACGGTTTTTATCGTAACTTTCAATCCGTAAGTCGGATTTGAGTGAAACGAAGGGTAGACAGAAGCTGGTAACGAATAAAATGAGATGAGAATAAGTATTGATAAATATATGTGATGTCTAACAGAGGAAGCAAGACGTAGAAAGGGAAAGTAAGTGGTCAGTGAGTGGGAACCAATTGACGAGTGTAATTAAAGTGAAAGCATACTGAAATAAGGCAAGCATTTCCGAACTTCTACTTTCTGATTCTTTCCCAGGCTGGAAGCCAATATTCATATTTACCTTGTAATACTTTTCTGTTATTAAGAATCACCCTATGTCTCAAAATAAAGGTTGTTTATGATACAGTTTATTGTTTTACATTATTAATCATGTTGTTACTATAGAATTGGTTTGTTTTTAAATATAGACCAGATTCATGGTCGGACCAGATTCGTGGTCATGATAGGCCAATATGTGCGTTGGATCCAGTATAAAGAGCAACGATGTAAGCCTTGCTCGGGGTTAGTGCGCGACTGATCAGCAGCCTAACCTCAGTTATTAAAAATTAAAGTGAATATCCAATTCTAATCATTGCTTATCAGGAAAATTGATTCATTATATCATTTCAGTTGATCAGTGTTTACTCTCACTGTTGTCATTATGACTTGCTGAGCTAGTTAGCTCACTCTTGCAAATATGTTTATGTTCTTTTCCAGTTAAAAAAGGAAATTAGTGGTAGAGAGGATCCCCAGACAAGTGTGCGAGCTAGGTTTCTAGGTTGAGATGGAATAAGCTAACAGAAATGTTTGACGTAGTTTGTGTTGAAAGTTTGTAATAAAGTTTTACTTCAGTTGTAAGATAAATAAATTGGGATTTGGTGCGTTGTAATATAGATAAATTTGTGTCTTGTGGGCATACTTTAAACTGTTGCGGTCCGTGGATATGGTAAGTAGGGTCATTACATACATATAATTTTATAAACAGGTTTGTAAATGGTATGTGTGTGTGTTGTGGACCCAAACTTTTGACCTGGTTTTGGAGGGCGCCATAGGTTTGGTATCAGAGCTACAGTTTAAAAGTCACTGCCACAAGCCTTGATTGTCGGGAATGGGTAGAGGGTTAAGGTTAGGATTAAGAAATAGAAAAATAGAATGTTAAAAGGTTTAGTGTGACTAAATAGTAGGTTTTTGTATGATTTGTGTTGAGATTCGAGATTCTCATCTAGCAGCATGATTTTTAGATAGCAGCGATGGCAGATTCCTTTATCTCGATATCATCCGATCATTCGGAACCTTCAGTCGGAAGACCGTCATCTGATTAACGCCCTGCTCTTCCACCAGTATCAGCTATAATACCAGTTATGATGGTTGCACATTGCGAGCTATTCCACTACCGGGTGTGAGACCACCTGTTCGAGGACCCCCACCTGCTAATTATGACTCTACCGGACATTCGGTTGCGGGTGCATCTTTTCAGTTTACTCCACACCATGTTCCTTACCATAAGTATGAGGCTCTTCTTTTGGAGCGAGAGGCCCTGTTGGCTCAGATTCAGGAGCTACAACATATTATAAGGACTATAGATGTTGACAAGAATGCGAGAGAACTTCAGAATGAGATTCAGGTGACCTGGAGAATACTTGAGACCAGACTTCATGGAGCTACTTGCGAGTATGCAGCCCCAGATGCCCTTATAGGGTGGTCTAGAGAGGTATTGGAGGATTTTGAAAGGCTCGGTGGACTAGAGTTTTCCTAAAATTATACGACAAAAATGATGTGATAGCTGATATATGTATAATAGTGTGTAGTGTGTACTATTTGACTTTTGGTGGGTATATAAATAAACTAGACCTGCTAAATAATGGATAAGTTTGTTGTACCTTTGCTTTTGCTGAAACGTCTCTTGTACTACCAAACTTTATATATATCAGTACCTTTCCTTTTCCAGCATTGTCATTTATATTACTATACCTATTTTATCCCACTTATTGCACTAACTATAAATTCTTGTGATGACATGTGCCCTATTCCCTAATTGTTTACATTCTGTAAAGAAACATGCAATTTACTTAGTTCAACAATTGAAAATGTTTTCAAAAAGAGATATTTCCATTTTATAAAAACTATTCATAAAAGGGTTTTGATTTAAAGGCTAAATAAGTTGTTTGATTCTTTACTGGAAATTCCCTCCAGGAAAAATAATTGTTCCACCAACCAGAATGAAGAGACCAACAACAACAACCAAGATAACAATAACCAGAATGTGAATCCAGGTCCCATAGACCGAACTGTAGCCCAGATTCTTCAGATCTTGGCCCAACAAACAGTCAACCTGACTCAACAACAGTAGTGGCAGACTAATCCTCAGGTAACCTTTAGGACTTTTCATGCGGTGAATCCACCAGAATTTAAAGGTTCTGTAGATACTATTGAGGCAAGAGTCTGGTTGAAGCAAATTGAGAAGGCATTTACCTTAGTCAAGGTGAGAGAGGAATAGAAAACTGAGTTTGCGAGTTACTATCTGAAGAATGAAGCCACCTACTGGTGGGAAACTGTTAAGATGTTGGAAGGTACAAATGATGTTACGTGGGATAGATTTAAGGAGTTATTTTTAAAGAAGTATTTCCCTCAGTTTGTTCACGACAAATGGAATTAAAGTTTCTGGAGTTAAAATAGGGAAATATGTCATTGGCAGGCTATACATAAGTTTGAGGAATTGTCTAGGTTTGTACCATCATATGTGGACACTGATAGGAAGAAAGCTAAGAGGTTACAACAAGGTATTAAGACATGGATCCGAGGGAAGGTGGCCATATTTGAATTGGATACATATGCGAGAGTTGTGCAGAAGGCTATAATTGCATAGACGAAAAGTGAAATGTCATAAAAGGAGAAGGAAAGTAAGAAAAGGAAGTTTGAGGGAAGCGAAGGACAGTCCCAAGCAGGGAAGTTTCCAAATTTTAATCAGAGGAAAGACAAGTTCCTACCCGGAAGGCATTTTAATTTCAGAAGGCAGAATGCAGGATACGCAGGATAAGGTAACTGTCCAGCCACTGGGAACCAGCCAACCCAACAGAGACCAGTTTACCAGACTTTCAGGTATGTGGAAAGAAGCATGGAGAAGTTTGCAATAAGCTGAATGTGGTCTGTTACAGATGCAACTAGATGGGGCACTATTTAAGGGAGTGTTGTAATCAACCAGCCAGAGAGCCAGCAAACAAGTATCAGCCTACCAGGAATCAGGCAGGCAAAGTTCCAGCAATTGGGTTTACATGTTTCAAGTGTGGAAAGCCAGGACACATAGCAAGGGATTGCAAGGCACCAGCTCCAGTCAATAATATGCTGAGAATTATAGGAGCTACTCCAACAGTGAATGAACCTCCCAGACTAGAGTTTATGACATGTCTGTGAAGGATGCTATCATGGACACTGATGTTGTGGCATGTACGCTTGTTGTGAATTTTTTTATGTGCTAAAGTGCTAGTAGATTTGGGAGCAACTCGATCATTTATTTCTCAATATTTTGTTGATAAGTTGAATTATCCAATTAAATTGTTAAGTGATATTATGACGGTAGAATTAGCAAATCGGGAACATGTATATGTTAACCAAGTATGTGCGAACTGTGAGATTGAGATTTCTGGAAATAAGTTTGATGCTGACTTGATATCATTTAAGTTAGGAGAGTTTAACGTTATTTTAGGAACGGACTGGCTATCTAAGCACGATGCTCAGATAGACTGTCATAACAAGAAGGTAATTTTGAAGATGCCAAACGAGAAAGTGGTGACGTTTGAAGGTCAGAAGCAAACAGAGAAGTTCTTAACGATGATTCAAGATAAGAAGTTACTACGACAAGGATGCGAGCATTTTATTGCTTATGTGATAGATAGAAATTAGGAGCTAGAAAAATTGGAAGATATTCCTGTGGTAAATGAATTTCCGGACGTGTTTCCAGACGAGTTACCAGGACTTCCTCCAGATAGAGAAATTGAGTTTGCAATTGACTTAGCACATAGAACGGAACCAGTATCTAAAGCCCCGTACTAAATGGCGCATGTTAAAATGAAGGAGTTGGCAAAACAGTTACAAGAATTATTGGAAAAAGGAGTGATTCGACCCAGTGTATCCCCATGGGGTGCACCGGTACTATTTGTTGAGAATAAAGACGGAAACATGAGGTTATGTATCGACTATAGGAATTCAATAAGCTTACTATCAAGAACAAGTATCCGTTACCTCGAATCGACCATTTTTTTGATCAGCTGAAAGGAGCCAAGTATTTCTCTAAGATTGATTTAAGATCGGGATATCACCAGTTGAAGATCAAACCTGAAGATATACAAAAGACAACTTTCATAACAAGGTACGGTCATTATGAATTCTTAGTGATGTCTTTTGGATTGACCAATGCCCCAACAACATTTATGGACTTGATGAACAGAATTTTCAAGGAATATCTGGACAAGTTTGTCATTGTATTTATCGATGATATTTTGATCTACTCCAATTCAACGGAAGATCACACGGAGCATCTAAGGATATCTTCAGAAATTTTAAGAAATAAAAAGTTATATGCCAAGTTTTCAAAGTGTGAGTTTTGGTTACAAGAAGTTCAATTCTTAGGGCATGTAGATTTACTTACAACTTCACAGTGTTCTTCAAAGAAATCCATATGATAACCTCTGTCACAGATTTGACTGATACTCAGCAGATTGTATTTAAGTCCTGAGACCAGAGCTACTTCTTTAATGATGACATTCCCGAGATTGATATCGCCATATCCCAATGTTTTTCCAATGTTGCCATCTCCATAAGAAACACTTGGGCCAGCCTTCTCCACAAAGTCTGATAGCAGGGCTTTATTTCCAGTCATATGTCCTGAACATCCACTGTCCAGAACTAGGATTTTTTTCCTGTTGCCCTGCAATCACAAAGACCACTAATGATTAGCTTTAAGGACCCAGATTTGCTTGGATCCTTTGGCCTTATTAAGTTTATAAACATTTGCAGCGGATTTAGCATCAGAGTTTATGTTAACACTTTTCTTATCAGAATTTACACTATCAGACTTTGAATCAGAACTTACACTAGAAGGAACAATGCTAACTTTCTTTAAAAAAGGTTTTATTTGATAATAATTATAGTACAGACTATGATATTCTTTACAAGTATAAATGGAATGCCATAAACTACCATAATAAAAACAAGGATTTTGTGGCTTATATCTAACAGACTGACTCTTAACTCTTGACTTTGAAGGTAAGGAGTTTATGTTCTTATTCTTCCTGTAAAAAAAAGCCAGATGGTTAGAACTTCCACAGTTATGACATGTTTTTCTAGGAGCATTAGGAACAGGCTTATAATCATTGCTTTTATTCACACCTACCTTTACATTCCTATTTTTCTTAGGTGATTTTACCTTGTTTGCATTCTTAACATCTTTCAGCTTATGCTTAAGCTTTTTCTTTGTCATTAAGCCTACGTTTACTTCAGTTGTCTTTTCCTGTTTTAGTTTGTCAGAAGTTAATTCCTTTTTAAATTCTGATTTCTCAGTATCAGACTTTACAGCTACAAACTTAACAGGTTTTAATTTTGGCTTTTGTTTAACAACTATAGGCATAATATCTACAGTTCCTTTATCATTCTTATCCTCTCCATAACCTAAGCCCTCTTTCCAGTTTTCACTACTTAACAAATTCTGAGTTGTTCTGCCAGAGTTAGTCTAAGTCCTGATAATCTCTATTTCCTTTTCTAACTCAGCTTTTAGAGATTCATTCATTTTAAGCACTTCATCTCTAACATAGAAAGCATCATCTCTATCTTTCTGAGTTTGATGGAACATGACTAACTCTTTTTCTAAATAATCATTCCTCTTTTTGCAAACAAGATTTTTAGAAGTTAATCTTTCACATGTTAAAGTTTGTTCTCTATAGCTAATGAACATGGTTTTAAGATATCTTCTCAACTCATTAATATCATCAGTATGAAAGGCATAAGTAGTTTGAGGTACCTTTAACTCAGCAGCTTCAGAACTACTTTCAGCACTTGCCATATCAGCATTTGCCATTAAGGCATAACTTTCCTCACTTTCAGAATCTGAGGTGTCTGTCCATCTTTTGTTCTTTGTGACAAGAGCCTTGCCTTTGTCACTCTTTACTTTCTTGCAATCAGGAGATATGTGGCCTTTCTCACCACAGTTGTAGCATTTGACATTTGTATAATCTCCTATGTCAGACTTTCCTCCTTTGCCCTCAGATTTTTTGAAATTCTTCTTATCAGAACTTACACCTTTCCTGGAAAATTTATTTCCCTTCCTGAACTTTCTGTATTCAATCTTCGTCATTCCTTTCACCATAAGAGAACACAGCTTCATCATCTCTTCATCAGCATCTGTCTCAGGCAAGCTTTCAGATTCTGAGTCATCATCACTATCAGAACTTGATGACTCAGTATCAGACTTTGTGAAGAGAGCTTTACCCTTGCCTTTCCTTGAGGTAGCTGCCTTGGGGATTCTTCTTCAGCCTTAAGAGCAACTATTCTTGACTTTGCTCCTTTCCTATTGCTTCTTTGTTCCATCTCAAGTTCATGAGTCTTGAGCATCCCATATCGTTTCATCAAGATTATAGTTGTCTCTTATTGTTGTTGCCTTCAAATCCCAGCTTTCAGGAAGAGCCAACAGGAATTTAAGGTTTGAGTCTTCAAGATCATACTCATTATCAACCAGTGACAAATCATTCAAGAGTTTGACAAATCTATCATATAAATCAATCAATGACTCATTAGCCTTTGAGTCAAAGTGTTCATACTCTTGAGTAAGTATTGTCTTCCTGTTCTTCTTAATCGTATCAGTTCCCTGACATCTTGTTTCCAAGGCATCCCATATCTCCTTTGCAGTCTTGCAGTTCATTACCCTGTTTGACATTACATTATCAATGGCACTATGCAGTAAGTGTCGTACCTTAGCATCCTTAGCAATTGATGCAATATCTTCAGCAATGTAATCACTCTTCTCCTTTGGTACAGACTTTGCTGCTTCACCTGCAACTGCAACAGCGAGCTTGGTTGGTTTGTGAGGTCCTTCCTTAATTCTATCGAGATATTCTGGATCTGTAGCTTCCAGAAACATGGTCATCCTCACCTTCCATATGGGATATTCAGATGGTCTCAATATGGGAACTCTAATCATCTCATATCGGCTTTGGATTTGTGTCTTTAGAGGTTCTTCAGTTTTGGTGGGCTTAGTTGGAGTTTCTACTTCAGACATGATTGTTTTTGGATCTTAAACTGTTTGTGTGTTAACAGATAGGCTCTGATACCACTTGTTAGGTCACACACACACTGTAGAGGGGGTGAATACAGTGTATAGCACAATCAAATCGAACTTTAATAACTCAAGTAACAGAAAACAAACTTTATTCAAAACAATAAACTCTGTTACAGTATGGAACTGTCCTCTCTCAGTGATGAACAAATATCACGAGAGCTGCTAGGGTTACAATGAATAATCTTTTCGATAATGATAACACATATAGTGTAAACCCTATGTATGTGTTTATATACTACACAGTTACAAGATAATAGCTAATTGATATGGAATATAATTCTGCTTCCTAAAATATATCAATCAGGTATCTTTTCTTCCAAGTATTCTATTCTTCATAGAATTCCTTCTTCATGCATATCTCTTCTTATGTTTGTCTCGATCTTCTCTTCCTGTAAATCAGCTTCCTTCCTTAAATGAACGTTTCCTTTAAGTCCTGATATTATCTTCTGATAAATATCTCCTGAACCTTAAGTACTGACGACTTAAGTTCTGACTTCAGTATAAGTGCTGATTTCAGTTAAGTACTGATTTGTCATGTTTAAGTAAGATCTGAAAACTAAACATAAATCACATTAGTCATGACATTATCAAATATATCTAACAATCTCCCCCAACTTGTAAATTAGCATAATATACAAGTTAACAAATATTTGATGATGTCAAAAACATTAAGTACAAATGCATGAGAATTTGACTAGATAACCACAATTTACAGTCCTTAAAGCTTTACCAACTTTAACTTCTGATAACAACTTCAGTCTGTATTCATATTAGAATTTGAGCAGTTGTAGATCTTGACTTGGCTTCATCTTCTGATCTCTCTGATGTCAGGAGTTGTTCAGAGATAGTTCTTTAACAAATATCTCTCAGCATATCTAAGTTCATCAATCATCCTCCTTTTAGCATATTTAAGTTCTGCAGAATCTTCACCAGTTTGAAAGATTGCAGCCCTGAGATCATTAATTTTAGCTTTCTTTATGTCATGATCCAGTCTGATCAAATACGCTTTGTCAGACTCAAGATTGAATTCCACAGCCTTGTAACCCAAAAAGGTAGTTATAATCTTAGCAGGGTTAGGCTTCATCTCAACAATATCACCCTTGTGATCTCTGTACTTTGGAAGATATGTGCTGTTAGACTTAACAGAATAAAGCCTTTTCTGTCTCTGAATCTGACTCTTCAAATAGTTTACAGCACTTTCTATTATTTTGTCATTCACTTGAAGTAAGAATAATACATGTTCCAATTCTTCATAATACTTCAGTGGAATGGCATTTTCCCTTATATGATAAACCCTACCATCTATCATGAAGTACAACAAGATGTGTTCTTTCAAGTAGGTATGATAAACCATCTGTACAGATTCTAGTTGATTCAATCTTTCAGGAGTTGCTCCAATACCTGGTTCACTTAAGGAAGTTGGATCATTGGTTGTGTTATGTATTCTTCTTTCATCAGCACTTCCTAATCCAGTTTTATCTCTTGCTTCCTTTCCAGTAACCACTCTTGCTTCAAAACCACTTGCAGCAGTCTTCAAAGGTTGAGTCTGTTTGGCTTTGGTGAATCCTGGTAGGAGTATCTTTGAAGGTTTAACATGAGCAATGTTAGAGGTTTCCTTTGATTTATCTTCTGATATCAAGTTAACTTGAGCTATGTCAGAGGTTACTTGCTTCTTTGAGATATCTGAACTAACTCTATCTTTACCCTGAACAACTTGAGCCATGTCAGAGGTTGTCTTATAATTTTTTCTTGAAGTCAGAGCAAGATCAGCATCTTCAACAGTAATTTCTTCATCCACAGGAGGCACATAAACCTTGCTAGGTTCACCAATTTTCTCTTTGCCCTTAGACCTTGGATCTATCTGCAATTGTGATTTAGCCTTGGTTGCTTCAGGATTTGTTCTTTCTTTTATCACAATGCCTTTGACTTTTGGAAGTTTCTTTTTACCAATAGAAGTTTCAGATTTAGATTTGACTTTTTCTGACTTAAGTCTAGCTTCTTCTTCCATCAGACTTTCCAAGTCCATTCCTGGATTCTCCTTTAGAAATAACTGTCTTGATAATTCTTCATCAAGATTCAAAAGTTCATCAGAACTTATCCTTTTACCAATAGAAGAAGTAATTCTTTTTCCAGCATCAGAACTTGTCCTGTGACTTGTAATTTCAGCTCTTCTTGATGAGAAACTTCTACCTTGACCATGACCTCCACCCATTCCAGAGTTTCCCTGGTCATCTTTTTCATCATCCTTCCCCTTCAGTATCTGATCAGTTTTGCATTTGGGCTTAATTACTTTCTCCCCCTTTTTGGCATCAGCAGGTAAGAGAAGAGAGATAAGCAATTCCACTGAGGCTTGGATTTCATCGAGTTGAGATTGCTGAGAAGCTTGATTTTTCAAAATATCATCAATCTGAGACTGTTGCTTCTCTTGGATCTTCTCAATGTAAGCAACTCTGTCAAAGGTAGGTTGAAAGAAACTTTTCTTTTCAAGTTTCTTAAATGTTTCTTGCTTGAGCAATTCTTCCTGAATTTTATGTAACTCTGCATGAGTTTTTGAATGGAGACCTTGAAGATGTCTAGTACTCAATGCAGTGACTCGAAGCTGTGTCTTGAAATCATCATTAATTAAAATCTGATCAGCTTTGTCCAAGTGCTCAGCAAGAATCTTTTCAGATGGAAAAAAGGTAACTGAGTTCCATTCCTTAGTCCACTCTTGTCCTCTAGAAGTTTCACTCCAAGGTACTGGTGCTTCTCCTTGTACAAACTTCTTGACTAGTTCTGATTTAGAAACAGTTTGTGGAGGGGCATGTCCTGAAGGACCAGCTTCATCAGCATCTGCATTTGAAGCAGCATCACCAGTATCATCAGCATTTGCAGCATCAGAACTTACAGAATCAGCATCTTCTGATAAAACAACAGTATGAGAAGCAATCGAGGCTTCAACATCATCCTCTAAGTGCTGATCTATTTCAAAGTTCTGATCAACAGCAATATCATGATGCTCACCTATATTCTGATCATTAACATGTAGATGCAGAGAAGGTGTGGTAGATAATTCTAGAGTTTGAGTAGCATCAGTAACAGGTGTTGTTGATGGATTAATTGTTGTTGGAGCTTCTAAGTAGAGAACCTCAGGCACAACCAGGTTTTGAATATCAATTTCAGCACTTGTGCCTGGGTCTACAGGATATACAGTTTCATGTACAGGAGACACAGATGGTGTGTTTGCCTTGTCTGTAGCAGCTTCCTGAGGTGGGGACAATAAAGAAGGAGAAGCAGTAGCTTCAACAAATTCTGGTTCTTTTGAGATCAGAGATTCCTGATCTCCTTCCTTAACTGCTGCTTCCTCATCATCTAAAGCTGGCCTTTTA